>NC_056734.1:502711013-502751013 GCF_019279795.1 Protopterus annectens | reverse complement strand
AATGCTTTGGAATTACAGCATCCTTACCATATACAATGTCAGATTATACAGTTCTTGATACATACAAAGTGTGTTTTTGCATTTTATTTTAAGGAAGGCCATGATTTTTTCCCCCTCAGAGCCAAAAATCCCTGCCGTGAAAACATGAGACTGAATTCCAAAACACATCACTACCTAAATTAATGTAGAGGCGACTGTACTGCTATAATAACCGTAGAGGTAGTTTCTTACATACTAGGAAAACAAGTTATTTTAATCGAAAGTTAATACACATAACGATGTAGTACAGAAACACGGAATAAGCTGCTCCTCTAAAAGGAGGCAAATTTAAAGTTATGTAAATTGCTTCTCAACACCTGCCATGACATAATTTTGAGGGTAGGATAAGAGGGAATGAGAGAGTAAGCAGTGACGTTAAAAAAAAAAAACCAAGAACACTATAATCATTCCCCCCCCAAAGTACTTCACAACTTTATCATGAGTACTATAATGGGAAATGAAATTCTAAAAGGAGTTTCTGAAAGTGACCAATACACTTTTGTAACACTGTTTTCACATTACTCAAGTATAAACAGATCACACCTTCTCAACAATTATTGCTTTGTATCCAGTGTGATGTTTAAATTAGACCAAACCACTTCACACACATTTCTTCAAAATAATACAAGCAACTTCCAAACCTGTTTGTGACATAAGGTTATCACAGTACTCACAGTGGAGGACTTGCCCAGATTGTTGAAAACCTGGCAGTGGCCACAGCTCTTGGACCCTATGGTCACAGACACTTAGGAAAGCCTGCAGGTAAATTCCAAAGCTCCCACCACCTATTTTAAAGCACTATTTTTTGGAAATCCCAGACTTTTACCCCTACTTGTGTATTCAATAACTGCACTAAATCTTCTGTGGCACGGTTAAATCGACAAACAATGTTGATAATATAATCACTGCCAAGCACTGTCAAACTAGAACACGGTTCAGCCCACCGATTCAAATGTCTGTCATTCAGCAGGTAATACTGAGTAACATCTACATTCAGCTTGCTGCTTTCAATATTTGAAGCAGTAACACTAAAGCCTCTCCCAAAGCGACCGGTGTAAGGACCACCAAATAAAACAAAAATCCACCAAGGTTAGTAACTCAGGACAAGACCAAAATTAACACCAGGATATTGGCGTCAAAAACTTGTTAGCTTTCGTCAGAAAGACTTTCTGATGATAGCGAACATTAAACAGTTTTTGACGCCAATACTGTGGTGTTCATTTTGATCTTGTCCAGAGTTACTAGCCTTGATCTTGTCCAGAGTTAGTAGCCTTGGTGGATTTTATCTGAAGCAGGTACCGGTCTACCAAATGTGGCAAAATGAACTGTACTTCTTATTTTTATGATAAAGTCATATCAGCTGCTCAAAACCAGCCATAACCTTGGCACAAGGCAAAGTACAAGAATATTCCATCACAAATCTGAAGTACACAACTGTAAACTTTTAAAGAAAGAATGAGGAAAAGGGGTGAATAGATAATTTCACATGAGAGTGTGCATATCACCAATGTACAATCAAATTACAATAATTACTAACCTGAATTTTAACAAATTTACGGCCATATCATATGTCATTATAGAGGAGGACATTTCATCATTAGCCACAGTTCAGAATACTTCATTTATACATGTAGCTACAAATGCTGTTCAAGAATTTTTTTTTTTCTTTAAATGTTAAATGATCAGAAACAGTCCTACGTGTGCTGGGAAGACTGTTCCAGACCAATGGACATAACTTGGCAAAGTCACTGACCATTCACACATCCAGGAGCCTCCTACAGGCTGTACCTCCTTTCTCCCACAGAAGTTACATACAGTCACTCATGCAGTAAATTTGTGGATACCTGTCAAGTCATCTAGTTTATAAGACTGATTTGTGCTGCTTAAACAGGCAATATTTACTAAACAAGTTTAGAAGGCACTGGTTATAAATCTGTCCCTACACCATGTTTTATCTATCTCTCGGTGAAGATTTAGGTCTCTGGTTCTAGTATTAGTGGAAATACTGCAGTTGGAGAAAACAGGATGCCCAGATCAATAGTCTCTCTAATAGTATGAAGTGCTCCTGACTTACTACACCATCTGCATCTACCCAAGTATCAAATCTCAGTCTCATTTAAATGAAATGAGAAACAACTCTATCCTACAATATTAACACTAAAGACATCAAAATTGCACTGCAAAACAGCCTGCCACATACAAGTGCCCTCTGTTGTGAATCACAAACAGCCTGCCCTGGTGGCAATTAACATGCCAGGGATCCCATGACAAGGCAAAGTAATTATATACTGGTTTATAAAATAGTACGTATTAATATGTTACGTCAATACTGACAGCATGTGCGTGTTCATAAAGTAAAATCATGCACACAAGGTTAATCTGACAAAGAAAAACAGTAACAAAAACAGTAGCTGGATTCCCTCACCTCTAAGATGCCATATTCGCGGAGTGATGCCAGTTGATAGGGGTCTGCGAACAGACCTGCAGGGAGCAGCTCCTTTATCAAAACACTACAGCCACCAACAGTGTTCGTTAATGTACGAAGTTTAACAGTAGTCAGAAGCTCCCTGAAACACAAATTAGCTGACTGAAGATACTATTTCTTTGACTAACTTTTTTTGCAGATTTAGCCATGTACCAAATTTAAGGACAGTTCCGTGTGTGCAGGGAACATTCTTTCAGCAGTTTAATTCCATTTTAAAAGTTACTATCCCATACAAACTACTGAAAATATATTGCTTACCACAAAGTTTTCTGAAAGATGCACTTTTCAATTAAGCATTTTTTACATGGGAAAGAATTGTGCAGTGCAGGAGAACTGCAGCACAATGTCAGAGTTTGTTGGCAAAATGAAACAGGCATTAAAAAAAAAAAGCAAGACACCAAATGCATGTACTGCAAGCTCTGAATCACAATTCTAAATGACAGTTGCAAGGCTGTGTTCAAGTACTATTCAAGGACAATTCTGGTGAGTTTATTTCTTCCCGAAGCAGCTCATACTACAGAGCTCCTGGAGCCTTTACAAGCCTAGCCCATAGGATTACCCTGGCATCGTGCCACCCAACCTTTCCCAGTGCCTCTGTCGAGTAGAGCCACTGGAGTGATCCTGGGGTGAAATTTCTATTTCCCATCCACTCATCAGGAATTCTCTTGAAGAGGACCAGTGAGGTGCTCGGACATGTATGGGAAGTCTATTCCATAGTATGGGAAGTCTCTGGGTTATGAACCTGTCCCTCCAGCTTGTTTTGATGATCGTGGCAATGAGGTTGAGGTCTCTGGAGCATGTGGTGCTGAGTGTTCAGGATTTCTTTAGATGTAGCATTTCTAACAGAGCTGGGTGAGACATGGCTTTGCAAGTCAAGCAGAGATCGCCTCCAAGTAGGCAATATGAGACAGAGAATAGTTGGAGTTTTAGAGTCTGTCCATACACGACAAGTGTTTAAGGCCTAGGATCCTCTTTGTGAGGTACATGCCAAATGGGGGATTGTACTTTATGACTGGCCTAATGAGGGAAGAGTAGAGGGAGACAATGACCTCTTTCTTCCTGGATACAAAACCCTTAGTAATGAGATGTGCCACATAGGACTTTCTGACCACAGTTACAATGTGGTGGTCAAAAGAGAGGTTGCTCTCAACCTGTGTTCCCAGACATCTTGTGTTCAGTGGACTACCATCGATGTGGTAATTCATGGGAACCTGTTTTTCCCCAAAGGGGAGGACTACACGACATTTTTTGGCATTGAGCTTAATACCATGGTTCTGACACCAGTCTTTGGTCTCAGCAAGGCCCTTCTGTAGGCTGTCAACATCACTGGGGAGTTAATAGTTCCCAACTTGCAGTTGTATGCGAACTTTGTCAGCTTGAGTCCTTTCGTGTTGGCCTGAACTTCAGAAAGTAGATACCGAACGAGAGGAAACGGGACCGAACCCTGTGGGACTCCACTTGTGACTGGTAGTCAGTCTGACGGAGCAGCTACTTTCACACTGTAGGTTCCATCTGTGAGCCAATTTATAACAGTGATATAGGGGCTGATGCCTAGCTTAGTGAGTTTTTCTAGGATTCTAGAGTGGGGAATGGTATCAAAGGCCTTGGCCAGGTCAAGGTAGGCTGTATGAACCACCTTGCCTTTATCCACAGCTCTGGTGACCGACTCAAGTCTACCAGGTTAAGCAGGCATGATCTACCCCTCACAAAACCAAACTGTGTGGGATCCAGAGTTTGGAGATTCCCTATATTCCTTGTTTATTAGTTCCATGATGATGCTTTCCATAGCTTTGCATACCAGACTAGTCAGGGGCGATAGTTCCTAAGGTCTGTAGACACTCCTCCTTTGTGGAGAGTGATGACTGTAGCAGCGCGCCATTCAGTAGGGACAAAGCCCGAGTGAGGCTGTGATTGAACAATGCACGCAAGGTGAGGTGCCAGTTCACTCTCTAGTGCATGTATAACACAGCCAGGGATACTGTCATATCCCATAGAAGCTGTATTCTTGGCCTTGGGCAGTGCTGTTTTAACCTGTGCAGCAGTATTACTGGGTGCTTGGCAATCTACTGGTATTGTGATTGGTCCTTTGGTGGGGGAGAGGGGTAAAGTTGGCACCGAATCAGTCAGCCAGTATACTGGCAATATCTGTTGGCTCTGTATAGGAGGTACCATAGCACAAGTAGCTCAGAGCAAATCTGGGTATTGCCATGGAGATTCTTTACATAACTATAAAAGGCGTTGCGGTTGTCTTTACTATCTGCTGTAATTCTGTTTTCATAGCTAGCTTTAGAAGATTTGATGAGGGGTCTCAAACTTTTTGTTGAGGCTGATAAGGGAGTTTTTCCAGTCTTGGGACTTTGCCTTATTCTGCATCAGTTTCCTCCACCTGTTGTAGAGTTTGTTTATAGTAGGGGCTTCCTTTTTTGGAGTGTGTCTTGGTTGTATTGGGTATGGCGAGATCCATGCATTTGTGTTAAGTGTTCGTACAGTGCATTGGTGTATGATTTGGCAGTCATGCAGCTATTCTCCATTTGCATGGGTGCAGTGAAGTTAGCCACCTTTTTTTTTTTTTTTTTTAGGAGCCCAAGGTTAGCTTTGGAGAAGTTTTTCATGGTGGTTACTTTTGCGGGGGAGGGGGGGGTCAAACCTAGAATGGGATCCAGTACCCCAAGAGAATACAACGATGAGACAACAGACAGGGGAAATCGGACTTGTCTGGGCCAGAAGGGGACTATGAGTATTATAGTTGTACTACAACTGGCTGCTTTCTGCAGAAGCCTGGTTCAGGGGTGCTGGTGGTCATGCGAAAGAGACGCAGGGGCCAAGCATGCAAGACAGCATTTCTCACAGACTGCCCTTTGGAAAGGGCAGGGTAAAGAACCTGCTACATTTGCTACTGAAGGGGGTCGCAAACAGATTGTGGCATGACTGGCACAAGCTTTTGAAAATAGACTGACTGCTTTAGGTGTTACGACATTTTTGATTTCATGTCATTAATAGTAAGCGAAAAGTGGACAGGTGATTTGTATTGCTAACCAATTGCATTGTTTGGCAAGATATTTAAACAAGGTCATTGAGTGTAACTATGCATTCTGATGAAGTTTAACTTTTGTAGAGATTAAAGTGCTTAATACTTGTGTTTTTTTATTAACATTATTTCCATCCAGTACCCTGTTCCAATACATTTTATTGTATTTTGTTTTGTGCTGGGGCCGATTTTCTTGTGATCGCTATAAAGAGCCAGCTGTCCAGGATCAGAATCCCTGAAGCCTGAGACAGGCTGCTATCACTGCCATGCACTTTGTGAACACCAGGGAACTAAGAATTGAGACACACAGCAGTGTTTGAAATTGGTAATGACTGGCTCCCAGCCTAAAGTGCAGGAACCTCTTGGAATGCTTTTCTACCTTTGTGTGATGATAGGCATCTTTTGAGGTCCACTGAGCACATCCTTCTGCAGTAGAGGTAGAATGGATTGCAGAGTTACCATCCAGAACTCAGTTTCACAAAAAGGTTTACATTTGCTTAGGTCTAAAATGGATCAGATGTCTGTTTTACTTAGGCACCAAAAAGAATCCCGAATAGACCCAAGACCCTATCTGGTCTGGTGGGACAGCACGGATGACTAGTTTCATAACAGCTTTCAAATTGCTCCTGCTGCCTCCTTTCTTTGGATGAGATTTCTATCTCAGATTTGGAGAAGCCTGAAAAGGAATTCAGTAGCCTATGGAAATTACAACACCCAGGAATCTGAAATGGCCTCCCAGGCTTGCGTATGGAGATCCAAGCACCACCCCAAAAAGTGTCTCCAGAGTGCAGACTCTAAGCAACTTATCAGGAGTTGCTGGAAGGGCTTGCCAGAAAAAGGCCTTGTGAAGCCCTGGCTCTGAAGGCTACCCTGCCCTATAGGGTGGCACACATTAAAGTTATCTTCTGCCATGGGGAGCACTCATGGCTGAACAGTCCTGGGCAAACCTTCCCTCCAATTTCCAAAGAAGGTCCTCTATGGGATGGAGAAATACACTACTTCAGACACTTTGACCTTTTGTCTGCTCTTGTCAGAGTATCCTTAATTTTGGGACAGAATAAGGTGATCCCCATTAAAGGTGTCATTAAGAAAGGACACCTTGAAGCAGTCGGCAAAGTCAGAAAGGGACATCCAGGCATGACGACAAATCTCAGTGCGCGTGTCTGATGTCAAATTCATACCATCCACTGTATTTGGCATGAGGTACACAAAGGATGAAGCTGGATTATAAGGTGGCCAACAGAGTCTCCCACAGAGTTGAGATGCCAGACTTGGAAACTTCAGAAGTTACATCTCTCTGAAATCTAGTCAAATGTGCCATATAGTTCAGCGTACAAAGGGCAAAATGTAGCTGAAGCACAACCACGCTTCCCAAAACGGGTCCAACTCTCAATTCCCTGTGCAGGAGGATGGACAGATGCACTCAGTTCTCTTCTTTTGTGGCTGTAGCAATGACAATGGCATCAACAGGAGCCCCACATTTGAAATTGTGCTGGCTGCCCAAAGCCAGCTCATATGAAACCGGAACTCTAGAAGGATGAAAGGATCGGGATGGATTCAACTCTACCTAAATATCCATGAGAAACCAACAGCCAAAGCACCCAAGGGCAGGAACGGCTCTGAACCTCAGCATGAACCCCAATCCCAGACCTTTGGATCGGAACCTGGATGCACGCAGCTCAGGAGGATACAAGACTTGAATGCATCAGGGCAGAGGTCAGTGCCGAAAGCAGACAAGCTGTCAGCACCAACAAAGAAGTGACAGAATAGTGTCAGAACCATGGTCACTGATGGAGAGATGGAATGAAGGAGTAACAGGTCCCCCCCACCCCTTGGGTGGAGGGATGGTCCAGGTCCACCTTGGCCTATGGCAGATTCTCATCAGCTGATCTAAGTCCAAGTCCTTGATGGTCCTGGAGGAGCTCACACACCTCTAAGAAACAGTAGTAGTCAGCTTACTGGGTCAAGGTACAAGCTGAGACACCCTCATGGCTCCAAAATGGATAAGCTTGGATTTAAATTTAACAACTTTTTCCAAAGTTTCATCACTCTTTTTTTTTTTTTTTTTTTTTTTATGCAAAACACGCATGTTCTGTTCTGCACCACACACACATTTAGCTTTTTTATATGGTATAATCCTCGACTGGTAACTTATTACTAGTCTCCACAGGAAATCCTGACACTCTCTGTACACTACCCTCCTGACTTTAAATCACTTCTAGTAAGTTCTCATGGATTTACATAATTATACCACATATTTCTACCTTTCCTTGTATCCATATGTCATGTTAATAGATTTTATTTTCTCATTTCCCAGAATTTTGTAATTATATTTAAACATCACTATTAAATTTCTCGCTCTTCCTTTACTTACAAGTTTAATCAAACAGAACAAAAATGATTTAGTAACCCCAGTCCCGTTAATCTTCTCACACATACCTCCTTTCATGGTATAATTTTGAACTCCATATGAAAAAAAATCACTTCCCCAAAAAAGAAATTGTGCATCATACAAACATTTGACTTTATGCCATTCTCCCATATTAATAAAGAATTCACACCACACACACGCACAGAATTCACCACACACAGAATTCACCACACACACGCACAGAATTCACCACACACACGCACAGAATTCACCACACACAGAATTCACCACACACAGAATTCACCACACACAGAATTCACCACACACAGAATTCACCACACACAGAATTCACCACACACACGCACAGAATTCACCACACACACGCACAGAATTCACCACACACACGCACAGAATTCACCACACACACCTATTTCCCAAGTGGTAATCTATACTTCAACAGAAGACGTATTCCTTTCATTCCTTAAATCACCTTCCCAAAAGACGTATTCCTTTTACTCAACCTTCCCACTGCATCATAAATGCATCATTTTCCACAGGTTCTTATCTCTAGCAAACACCTCTCGTTCATTGAAAAATAGACTCTCCCAATTTTCTCCACATTACCCAAACCCTTACATTCATCTTTATTAAAAGGTCATTCCCATTTCCTTTAAAACATCCAGTCAGACAAACCAATGCTTTCCTTATACATACATATATACACACATATATACATATATATATATATATATATATATATATATATATATATATATATATATATATATATATATATATATATATATATATATATATATACATATATATATATATATATATATATATATATATATATATATATATATATATATATATATATATATTTTTTTTTTTTGTTCTTGGCAAAAACAGACACCTATGTCAAAACTACTGGAATCGCCCCTCCTTTTGCATCACATCTCCAACATCTTTTATTTTATACGCCACTTCATACATTATCGCATTTTTTACATGTGCAGACAATGCTCCATTCATGGGACAGCTTTGTCTTATACCACATAAGATTCAAACTTCTTTACTCTGCTCCCCATTCACAACACTCGCTCTGTATTATTTTGAAATGGCAAATTTACACCAATTCTATTATGCATTCCATACTTCTCCATAACATCCCAAACAGCATCATGTCCCAATGTATCAAATGCCTTGATAAGTTTAACATCCTCCCTTGTAACATATTATCCACAATTTCTCTCTCAACCAATAAATTATTTAGATCCTTCCTTACCATATATACATTCTTCCACAATATACCTCACCCTTCATTCCATTCTCCCAAAAATGTATTCTGTGTTTAGTGCTATGGGTCTCCAATTTATATTTTTCTTCCATGTAAATTTTAAATAACCCACTACATAACTCTTCATAAACCTTTCCTTCAATCATTCATGCAGTACATTTACTAAGTTACTCAGTCAATCCAAGCTTTTTATATTTCTTTTTCCACATCATAATATTGTATTATTCCCTATATTCTTTAATACATTTTTCCCATACTTCATATTCTTTTCATTTCTTACATCATCCTGCCACTGGGGGGGGGGGGGGGGGCAACATTGACAGTTTAAGTCCCTTGTGGTTACATGATTTTTATACATGCAATACTTCCACCTCTCCAATTCTCGCAATCCTTTCATTTTTATTCCCTTTTCTATTTTAATATACTCCCTCTCTTTCATCCATATTGCCAAACGGTATGGGGAAAAAAAAAAGGGTCACTATCGCACCATATGCTACTCCCAAACTTTCCGACAATAAAAATAATAAATTTCGTATCCAAGTGCCCCTTCTACAAGCCCACTGACTTTTGATCCACACAGTTTAACCACCTGTACTGCTTCCAATATATACAGGTTACCTTCATTTGATCGAACTTTCATTTGACTGAAACCCATTTGATAGACAGCTCATTTGACTGACAAGTACTTCAGTACACTTTGAGGCAAATAGGGATTTGTCCACTTTGAGGCAAATAATAGGGATTTGTCCCCTTCACCAATATAGTGCAACCCTGGAGTTGATTTATATATATATATATATATATATATATATATATATATATATATATATAGTTAGGGGTGTGTGAAGCCCCCTACCTAGTGTAGTTTAAAAGAAGAACACACAAAGTACAGAATTTAAACCAAAGTAGGTGGGGGGCTTCACCCCACACCCCCCAATGTGGGGGACTGGCACCCCCCTAACTATATCAACTCCAGGGTCGCAGTTACATTGAGGAAGGGGACAAATCTGTTATTTGCCTTAAAGTGTACCGAAGTACTAGTTGTTAGTCAAATGAAACTTCGATCAAATGGGTTTTTGATCAAATGAACGTAACCAGATATATATACACATATATATTTTTTTTTTTAAACACCCTTTCCTTTCTCACTTTCTACTTAAATCACAAGTCCCCTGCAATTATAATTTTCCTGTTAACCACCAATCTAATATATTTGAAGACCTTCTCTTTCCTTGTTATATACATATATTGCTATAATTCTACAAACGTGTTTTCCCCACCTCCCATTTCACAGCAGTTAACCTTCCCATCCTTACACCTATTTCCACTTTATAAAAAAAAAAAAAAAACATAACTCAGAAGTGAACATTAAGTCCCATATAGATTTTCAGTCCACAATTTGTATATTTAAAAGTCTTTATTCACTTGTCAGGAAGCATCATCCTCTAAAAACATCCACATCACATTAGCACACCGTTCCAGTATTCCTATCCTTCTTACGGTGTTGATACTGTATAATCCTTGATCTGCAGAATCAGATTTTTCCCCGGCAAGAATTTCAAAAATATTAGCAACATTCCCTTCTCCCGACATCTATGCCTGCATGCAGTCTCATTATCCTCTCCATATTTTCATCTAGTTTCACCTAGTTCACCCTCTCCCGCAGCTTCTTCTTGCCCTTGATGTACATTCTTTCCTTTCCCCGTCTTTTTCATTTTTTTTACTGTTAGCTCTTGACAATCCATCGAAAACGGACTGTATTTTTGTTAGACAAGATTGTGTGTGCCCGAATACAGCTTGTGCATGTGCTTACTCCCCATGCGGTTTACACTGTTCTTTGTCACAATCATTAAAGTGAGAAAAGTTTCCACAAAAGAAACGATTGAAGCTGGCCAGCATATCTTAATGTCCCTTTATGACCAGCCACAAAAACGACACTGTTTCACCATGTTTTTTTTTTTTTTTTCACATTCCAAAAAGCTTCCAACCTCCATTCCACAAGTCTCTCTCCTTTCTAACTTCCACAGTGTTATCAACTGTTTCAGACAAACCCCTGCATTTTTATCACAACCTTCCAGTTCACTGGTTCTAAACTGTAAAGTAACTTTTACTACCAGAAAACAAATTGTTCCACAAATAAAATGTCCTTTTTGTTAAACAGTTCCAGAAATTTCACAAAACAAGGCTGTCCCAATATGAATAAAATACTGAATTTGAGGTTTAAATACAGAACAGTTACTAAATTGTCCTATATATATATATATATATATATTTGTGCCTCTCTTGCTGATAAGTTTCCACTACAATTTAAGACTGAATAAGTGCCTAATAAGCATGTACCACAGTATGTAATATTCAGAGGCCTTGAAGAGGTGATGTGCAAAGCTTAGTCAGCACTACATTTAAGGTATATCACAACAAAATCACCTACCCATGGTAACATACCTGTCTTTAAAGTAAAATTTACCACAACAGTAGATGTAATTAACACTGCCACAGTAGCCTTAACTATGTAGGTTACATCCTGCTAAGCACATAAATGGCCAGCTTCCAAGGCTTTCAGGGCACACTCCTGAAGGCCAAACATTTAGCTTGAGTGAACCTGAGCACCAAGCCCTTCAGACAGTTTTCATGCCAACACAAAGGAGGCGGCTAAAGCCCCAAGGACAATGCTAGGAAAACAAAATTAGTGGCCCTCACTCTGGCAATAAAAACATACAAAATTAAGAGGGTTTGAGGGAAGGAGCAGCTACTACAGCAGAGATCATGCCAACATCTACAGTTACAGCAAGTTTAAACTGTCTGCATTATTTTCTTCATATGGACCACTACGGCAGTAGCCTTAAATACATGGCTAGATTACCATAGCTTAGATGGACTTGGGAGGAGGAGGGTTCAAGAGCCTCTAGAGAATGGTCCTAGCAAAGCTCATCAAGGAATCTAGTTTACATTTTACAACAGAGATCAAGCTGCTGCCTTCAGAATACTTCTAGAATCCAACTTTTTCCAAATACAGATGAAGCCAAGGCTCTAGGAAAGTGAGCTTTAAACCTGCCTAGAAGAGTACTGCTATGGTGGTTATAACAAAAGATAACAGCATGAGACAACCACTTGGAAATAGTGTGCTCTGACACAAGCTGTCCTTTTTTCTTACCATTCTAAGAACGAAGAACTGATCAGATTTCCTGAAAGATTTTGCTCTGTCAAGATACTACCAGAGTTGTCTGGACATCTAAGGTATGAAGGATCTCTCAAACTTTAGGTGTATGCAGTATACTATCACTTTAGGCATAAATGATGGATTAGGAAGGCCTATATTTTTGTGGAAAATAAGCCACTATGTTACTTAGAGCAGAGGTCAGAGCAATTAGTAAAACTGTGTTTTTCATGTTAAATACCTTAAGTCAGCCAGTTGGGCTGCTTCAAATGGAGCAAAAATACAAACTGTAAATTCCATGGAGGAACCAGTTGTTTAATGGGAGGTTTAGTACGAGACACTTCCTTTCAAAACATTTTTGTACCGTGATTCCAAGAAGGGGATCCATGGGCATAAGTGGTTGACAAGAGAGCCATAAGAGGAGTAAAACAACCCTGAGAGGAGAAGCTCACAAACGTAGAACCCGAGAAATACTTAGCCTGAATGGGTGCTGGTTCTTTTCTTGGCTCCAACTAGAGAATACTTTTCTCTTACTAATATACACTTTTTTAGTAGCAAGTTTTCTTGTCTCCATTGCTACCTGCTGTACATACCAAAGGGAAAAAGCACCCAAAATATATTACAAGTCTATTATCCAGGCAGTCAACTGCAGTTATTTGGGGTTGGGATTTATCAAACACCCCTTTGTCTTGTGTAAGGAAATCCAGCCTGAGGAAGCTTGTGGTAATTTCCCCTGGCCAATTCCAAAAGGGAGAACCACTGTTGCCCGGTACAGAAGGGAGTCACCACAAAGATATTTTACAGACTCCTCCTGAATCTTCAGAAAAACTTTGGATATTAACTGAAAGAGTGAAGAGTGAAAAATCATACAGGAACATAAACATCTATCTTACCATCCTTTTTGCATAGAGTCCTGGAACAGAATTTTACCAACAAACTGCTGTGCTTGGAGGCAAAATGATTAAAGTATTGATCCAGCTGTGGGGAGCATCTAAAGACCCTCTGAATCAATTTCCATTTGAGGGTCTGTTCTGGTTCTGCACAGCTCATCTGCCACAGTTTTGCCTTGATGGTATGCCAGAAGTCTAAAGAATAAGACTGTGCTGAAAAGCTATATAACCAAGCTACCAAGGCTAGTCTGAACACAGGATACGATCTAGCTTCTCCTGCTTACATACTACATCACTGTGGTGTTACTTACACCACTTTTAGACATCCTGGGGACCAATGAGATCATTAGTGCCAACATTCCTTATGTTTATGGGGTTTCGTCACATCTCTTTCTCCCCATAGACACTGCTCCTCAAGTGAAGTCAGATGGAACTTGTATAGTGAGAGACTGCGCTGGAGCAGTAGGGAGAATGGAAAATCCGAATTCTAGAGCCTCCACAACAAAATCTCTTTTCACAAACAAAAACCAGAACCTAGAAAGTTAGGGAATGTTGACACCATACTTTTTCAGCTACCACTGAATTTCTCATGAGAGTCTTCCAGGATCATAGAAGCCATGACACCCAAAATCCCGAGAAATTCCTTGGTTGAGATTGTAATCTGAGTTGACAAACTCAGGAATAGATAAGATACATACCCAACTTTTCCTGTGTAAGAGCAGCTCTTTGAACTGTTGTGTCCAGGATACACCCCAGTAAAACAATCCTGAGAGGAGTCAGACAAGACTAAGTTTTCCTAGAACTCTAGCCTGTCTGGACATCCTTCACAAGTGAGCGATTCTGGATACAGAATGAAAAATGCAAGTACCTTGCAGCAGGCCATCAGAGAAAGTGCCTGAATATCCTTGGAGCAGTGGAGAGGTGAAAGGGTAATACAGAAAACCTCAACATCTATAATCTAAGTCCATAGGAATGTGAGAATAGATTTTAAATTTAAAAGGTCACCAGAAAATGCACATGGGGAATAAGGGGTAACAAAATGAAGTGACACCAGTTTGAACTTGAGCACCATCAAAAACAGGTTCAGAAGGGAGAGACCCATAACTCGTCAGCAAGTATCTTCCTCCTTTGGTACCAGAAAATCTTAAATAAAACCCTCCCCCTAAAGTGTGTGTGTGTGTGTGTGTGTGTGTGTGTGGGGGGGGGGGGGGCTGCCTCCATCACTCCTGACCAGAGACGAGAGATTCTGAACTACAGGAGGGAAAAGTTATCTGGCATATGGCGGGAGTGAGTCCCTTGATAGGGATGGAAGAGGCTCCCCTCTACCATATGTACCCTCTGATGAATCACTCCGCCATCTGTTGCCAGAGAAATGAAGGTTCAGACTTCTTTGGGAGGAGTAAATATTTGAGAGAGGCTTGTTTATAGTCACAGACTCATTAGGCTAATCTTTGTTCTGAGTAAGGTCCCCCCCTTTTTTTTTTTAGAACCCCTCCCCCCGCCGTTGCTTTTTAAACATTTGCTTACCAGCAGCTTACTGGACCTGTTATTTTGCCTAATGCTGTAGGGGTAGTATTAAACTTCCTTAGCAAAGTGGAGAAAGTAGTTTTAAAAATATGAGATCTTCCCCTAATCATTTTTTTTTTTTGAAGGACCTCTGCAGCAGATGGACCCAAAATTGAATCTCTAGCCAAGGATAAAAGCATTCTTTCGTTTTTGACATCTTCTGGGAGGGTTTTGAGAATGTAACCAAGCATACCTCTTCACAAACAGTTCTAGTGGCAGCCACCCTGGAAGTGGCATTAGCAGAATCATAAGCATGTTTTTCAAACAGCGAGTAGCTACTTGATGCACAGAAGCAATCAAATTATACAAATAATAATTTCAGTGACTTCAAAATAAAACTGATTCAGTCTGAAGGATTTTGTTTCTTGGAAATAATATCCAAAGGGACTGGGCAAAGCCACATTCTCCTCAGAATTCAAATCAGAAATCTGGGGAGAAAACTGAATCTGTCCTTTCACATTCAATTTGCGGTTGAAACACTTGAAAGTCTTCAGGTAATGAAGAACAGAGAACTAGGGGGATAATTCCATGGTCAAGCCAAAATATGTCAGATTCCTAGGGAAGCCTGGCAGGAGTAGTCTGTTAGAGTTGTTAAAACAATCTTGACCTTTTTCCCTGTTAAACACTTATCCCAGCCCCCAAAAGTAAAACACCACAAAGTTTACCACAAAAATATACACCTTTAAGCACAAAAAAGTTCCTGGACTCCTCCTGATCTTTTAGCAAAGTTGAATACTGAAGCCTGCAACTTTACCACAAGTTTTGCAAGGAGCACCTTTTTTTCTCTCAGCTTAAAAGTAATTAAAGCCCACACTGACAGTCAAGAACACTTTTTCCTACCTTTAAAATTATTTCTGTACAGAAGCGTACAATTTCTATCATAAGTTAACAGAAGACCCCCTTCCACAGGAACTTAATCCACCACTGGAACAGCATAAACAGACTATCGATCCTTGAAAGCCTGCACTCTTTGGTGTTAGGTTTGGGCACCAACCCCTTCACAACTTCCTGACTTTAGTCAGCTCGAGCAGACCAATGATTTCGGCAGGTGGAAGGTGCCTTGAAAGATCTGGAAGCTGTCCAGCTATTACAGCCTTACCTGGATATAGCAAAGTCTACTTAAGCAGTGATCCATATGAAGAACAGGTCATTAACTCTCTCATTCGATCATGTTTATACCATAGTTCCTATTTGGTAGAGTTAATTTCCAAGGGAATATATTCAAGATCCAAAATAGTCATCCTATCACCGTAATCGTCCCCTTATTAAATCAGTCATAGAATTAATCTATATATACAAATACAAGCATAATCATCTCAAAGATATCTAACAAAGAAAATTTTAAAAAGAAGTCTTAAAATCCTTTAACTGCTAGCAGACCTTTTACTCAGTAGCCTACAGGTTGCTTACAGGCAACCTATACCTTGCCTTTTGAGCCATGAAGACCCAATCCTATTTGAACTTCCTATTTCTTTGCAAAACCAGTGGCTCTACAAAACACCCATACTACATACGAAGGACCTAAAATGTACAAACAAATGACTCACTGGAGTGAGTGATCTCTAGCAACGTTTTCCTAGCCTATGCAATAAGTTGCCACTACAGGGACAAACAAAAGTACTAGCCTGGCAAAATTTAAGGCTTGTCTTGACACTGGATGGGTTGATTCAAATTTACACCAGGATCATCATGTACATCCTTGTTTGATTTAGGCAGTGAGCAATATTAAAGCATTGAAAAGGTTGCCAAGAAATTAATTTTGCATACTTAATGTGTATACCACCAGGCATCTTTTTGGTCCCCGTGATCACTTGCCTAGCAAATTCCTATACGTTTAAAATACAAATTAAAGTACAAACTGTTAAAGTTCACTGGGGTTGGGTACTAAAGACTTCAACTTTTCAGCAAATTTTCCAAAATATTTCCACACTTGGATAAAAACTTCCCATACTTTAAGGGACCCTGCTAACAGCATATACAAAAACTCTTGAAGATAAGCAAACAGGTGCCATGTTCATAGACGTTAATTGAGCATTCGAGTATACAGATCTCAATTATCACACAGAAGTGTTATTTTTCAGATGAAGTATGCGATTCTTTCACATACTTAACAGAACCTATTCCTTACTGCTAACAACCAGCAACACAACCACTATTAACTAATGGGAGCTCCACAGGAATATGTACAAGCTCCACTCCTATTTTCACAAGATTTCCTTTGAAAGACAGGCTCCTGACCCAAATATCACTCTATATGCTGATGGCATTGTCTTATCACACACAGAAATGTAACTTTTAGAATACAAACTTCACACTGTTGTGAAACTGAATGTACAATAAACCTACCCTAAAAACAAATCCTCAACTATGCTACTTAGCAGTAAAGATCACTCAACCACTACATATCTAGGACCCTCTTAACCAGTAATTATCTAATGTAAAACAAAAACACTTCCATCCACACCCTTGAAAAATCTCTTTTTCCACTCGCATTGAAAGCCTCACGTACAAGTTCTCAACTCAGTAGCATATAAAATAATTGAACCTTTTGACAAAAGCATCTAAGCACGCTGACATTTATGTACAAGTCTCCAAGCTTTATGCCATCCCTCAACCATGTAAATTTCAAAGCCGCTGCGGAGAAAATAAAAGAATTATTCTGCGCACCTCTCTTCACCCTCAGAAGATCACTGCCTAACTTTAAGCAAATGAAACTGGCTCCATGTTGACATTAGAGCTTCAGCGCCTCAATGAAGGACACCCCCACAAAAAACACCCCGCATTTCAAAAATCATACAAAAACTCAAACCCACACCGTTTTATTAGACCACCACATACTTTAGCCATTGAAAAAACACTTTCACAAAACTAGCAACAAAATAATGGGGGGGGGGGGGGAGATAAATAAAAATCACTAGATATCAAGCCCACCATCACAGTTTTTAGAAACACTAAAAACAGACTACTTTCAGTGTTACAGGTTTTGAAAATCATGGATAAGCCATCACACACAGAACCACACTGGTGTAATATTGCTATTCTACTATAAATTCCATGTCAGTTCATTTATCATACTCTACTCACTTCAGTAGTCTTCCACTAATCCCACTTCTCTAGAATTGTATTAAACTTGCACCTTCCCCTCTCACTTTGCTTGCCACTTTCTTCACAGCACTTCTCTAAA
Organism: Protopterus annectens; assembly: GCF_019279795.1. Taxonomy (NCBI): domain Eukaryota; kingdom Metazoa; phylum Chordata; order Ceratodontiformes; family Protopteridae; genus Protopterus; species Protopterus annectens. The sequence goes on along the minus strand of NC_056734.1, from coordinate 502,732,993 downwards.
CCTCTAGCTAAGTCCCCAATCTTTCATTAACCAACCAAACATGCCCCATATAATTACTTCTGACCTCATGTTTTTAATTCAAAATACTACTGCGTTTTACAACAGCGTTCACTGTAATTATCCGTCGACAATGGAGATAATTTTGTAGCAACTATAGGAGATTAAAGCTGGTTAATCATACAAAAGCACATAGCTATTTTCTCTATTGCCAAATAGCCTAGGTTGTACACCAAGTGTACTGCTGCAAAAGACCCGCAGTCAGTCACGCAGTTTTATTTATCTGTACACTGAAGAGACCATCAGGACCAAGGAGATCATGTAAGCCAGTGTCCTGTAAAACTCTCGAAGTAATCTGGTCTTGCAGTGATACAGAAGTGAAGTAAATGGTCAGGGCAGACTACTTGGCAAAACAGGACCCAGATGGAATGCCTAGGAGCAAAACCTGTCTTGTGAGCAGCAGATGGCTCTCAGCAGGTACAGTGAGTGTTCTAGGCTTCAGAAGCAGGCCAAGGCGAACTATAGCACACTATGGTTAGTGCCTGAACCAGGCAGCCATCCAAATATAGGTATATGCAGATACATTTAGTCTTAAGGCAACAATCACTTGAACCAGGCACTGAGGGAGCATCCTTTGTGTAGCAGAGCAACCAGAGGGCAAGGAGGGGAACTGGAAGTGGAAAATTCCATTTCACATCAAGTCTTCCTTGGTTATGGATACATAAGCATCTTTAGGTTCATGGAAATTAAGAAGGCGTCATGACAGGAGTGACAGAAGGGCATACAGGATTAGCACTGTAGAATTTGGTACTTTTAGAAGCATATTTAAACAGGTTTAAGATAAAAGTTCATGACCCATCTTTTCCTTGGAAGGACAAGTGAAAGCCTTTTACTATTTTGGTAACCTCTGTAGGACAACCTACAGCAAAAGATCTTGCAACAGGTGTTGAACAAAGTCTTTTCTTTTCATGGGGAAATGCCAGGATACTGGAGAGCTGTGGCTCTTATGTCTGTACACCCAAATAATATTTTCAAAGCCCATTTGCCTCATGTAACTGCTTCCATTTTACAAAGAATTAGGCTACTAATTTTTTGGCACACAAATATCAGACACACACACACACACAACCTCCAAATCTTTGGGGTTTCTAATACCATAATGGGAATGGACTCCATTCCAAAGTCAAAGTACCATTAAAGTGGAGTGAAATACTAATTTCTTGATATCAGCCAAAAGTGTTCACAGCACCCGAAATGTGCCTTCATTTTGCAATTTGTATGGCGTTACACGTATTGGTAAGCATATCCAAATATGATTGTAGACTCTTAAAGACACAATAGTAGTAGGAGCAATGGAACTACCTTGGTATCGTTCTTCCACATTGCTCTAGTTTCTGCTTGCAAATCCTGATATTTTATAAACTTAGTCTCTCTCTGTAAAGCAGGACAGTGAAATCGCCACACCCATTGACTACAATGATCAATGCTATTTTTGTCTCAACTTGGACCACTATATCCAGTTTTCTAGCATTTATCTTTTGAACTGATGGCAATGGAGGATCCCATGCGACGTAGACTTAATGCTTTGTGGCTCATGTTTCCATTGTTTTTCAGCCACTTCAATACCCTAATGTTTGCACAATTCCCAGTGCAACATTCTTGCCACATTATCATGCCTTTTAGTATACAGTCCTCCTGCCATTAGTATGTCACAACCAGCAATGAAGCGCAAGAATGTTTCCAACTCTGTTTTACAAAACCTACATTTGTCCGTTTCACCCACATGTTCAATGGACTAAAGTCCACTATCTTAGAATGCAAATATTAACCTTTCATCTCTTGGTTTGAATTCACCTCTCCTTAACAGGAGGTTCTTCCAGAAGTTTTCTATGCTTGCAACTATACAAGTTTTCCACATCTTGCCTTTTCATCTGGTCCTTCACCTTACAGTCTCTCGTTTTTTGGCACATTCAGTTGCTGCCCGTTCTGGTTTGATTCCCATTCCTGCTGGACACAGATATGCTTCAGCTAGGTTAAGCAGAGAAGTCATCAAATTTATTCTCCTCCGGTTTCAAAACTTTTACTACGTTTGGGTCTTGTGAGGTCAATGTAGTCAATTCAAGGAGGCCCATCCCTCCTTCGGAACGGGGAATGCATAATCTTGGTATACACCAAGATATCATTTGGTGAGCATGAAGCATCCATGTTTTAATATCTAATCTATCCAACACGTTCTGGGGTCACTCACTCAAACTGTTAGGACAGGAAGAGCAAATTGGTTTACAGCGTGGATTTTGTTCCTAGAAGTCAATACTGTTTTCAGGATTAATTTAAGTCTTCTAAAGTTTTCCTTACTAAAGATTTATTCGCATTTGTTCAAGTTTTATTGCTGAGCCTCATTTCCCAAGCGTTTTCCTGGTGCTGCAGTTTTCCTGCTTTAAAGTATACTTTTGCACACAAAGACCAAATGACATTCTAATATCTGAAAAAGATTTGATAACCTGCAGCTGTGCTTTCAGCTCCTCAGCTGATGAGCTGTACAGTTTTAAATCAGACAGAGAGAAGATGAGAGGTCTTTAGACTGTTTTCTAGGAAACAAATTACAGCCATGGCCTAAGCTGTTACACAGACAGCTTAATGTATTAAGGGAAAGGCAGAATAGCAATGCTGACAACAGGGTCAACCCTGGAATATTCCCCTTTGCATTTTTATCCCTGGGATAATAAATTTGTCCTTTATCATGGCTTAACTGCAAAGTGGTCTGCCATTGTTTCATGGTCACTTATCCCTGGGATAATAAATTTGTCCTTTATCATGGCTTAACTGCAAAATGGTCTGCCATTGTTTCATGGTCACTGGAATGTAGTCAATCTTAAGCAGTCTTATCCACGAATGTGGGATACTATCAAATTTTTTTTGTAGTCGTTCCATGCCACAATTCATGCCATACTTCACTATGACTAACAAATGATTCTTTGTTCCATATGACTTTATTATCCTTCTGTTCTATTGTGATAATTGAGTTCTTCTAAAAGGCCTAAAAACTGTGTTGGCATCAAATCCATTGTATAGTTTATACGTAGTCTGAAGGAAAGTTATTGGTCTATAACTTTTGGGGTAGCTTGCAGGTTTCACTAAGTAGGAGCATTGTTTTACTGGTGGTTAGCCAGGTTGGTGTGCGTATATAAGTAGTTCTTACTAAAGACTAAAACTTTGTGCAAAGAAGTTAATACTTTAAACCAAAAGTTAGGTACTGCATCTGGGCCTAGGGTTTTCCAATTACAAGCTTTTCTTAACTTGTTTCAATCGCTCTGGCTGTTACTTCATCAAGTTTCATACCCTGTACCTTTAAACCTCTTATTCCTTTACTTCTTTTATCCATTTAGCACCTCTATTGTGTTCATAGGCAGGTACTAGGCTATTGGCCCTAGGGCCTATATAAGCCTAGCCAAAAAGGTACCCTGGCTTTCTCCACCAAAGAAAATTATTTTCTTGTGCCCCTGTCGATGCCCGGGGTGAATCTCCCATCCAATCATCAATATTTCTCTTGAGTGCTAATGAGGAGCTTTGTTTGATATAGATAGGTAGTTTGTTCCAGAGTATGGGAAGTCTCTGGGACAGGAATTTATTCCTACAGCATGTTCTGTTTATTGTTGTGACAAGGTTTAGGTCCCAAGAGCGTGTAGCTCGGAGGGATTGGGATTTCTTTAAGTGGAGCATGTCCAACAGCTCTGGGTAGGACATAGCTTTGTATGTTAGGCAGAGATGGCCTTTGAGTAGGCGATATGTGACAGAGTAAAGCTGGAGTTTTTTTGAGACTGTCTGCGTAGGGCATCTGAGGGCGTTAATCCTCTGTGCGAGGTATTTCTGCGGACTCTCCAGTTGTTTATGTCTTGTAAAGTACATAACAAAAGGGGCACTGTATTCTATAATGGGTCTGACTGACGAGTAGAGGGGGGAACAATGACCTTTTTTCCTGGATGAGAAACCATTTGTGATTAGGTATACCACGTAGAAGGATTTCCCCAACTACTGTGGCAATGTGATTATCAAAGGAGAGACTACTGTCTCTGTGTCCCAAGGTCTCTTATCACACTTTCCACAGGATAGTCATAAATACTTCTCCAAAATGCATCCATTTCTTCTTTGTCAGTTTTTCAATTCCTTTTACCTTGTTTCTCCAATTCTCTATAAAACTTTTTTGGGTCATCAATAAATAGCTTATTTTGTATTTTTCCTTTATATTTATCTGTGCATCTTCTAAGTTTATCCACCTGTGCTGAAATTTTTAGTGCACGATAGATCCTGCTCTGTTCTAATACTGCGCATGGCTTTTATCACATCTATCTTTTGGTAGTTTGGATTCCCTCTTCTATAGTCTTCCAAAAGTGACGCCGTCAAATTGCTTTATAGTTTTCTGTTCGATACTTCATGATGGTATTTGATTTCTCCCCTTCTTTTCCCTCATTACCCTGCGTTCTTGTGGTAGAACTTAATTTAGCTGCACAGTAATATATTCTGTTTACTTCTATCACATGGATCTCTATGGACAGCCCTAATTTACTGTTATTTTATCAGACTTCTGGAGTTAATTTCTTTCAGTGATGTTAATCAATCCAGGTCTATTAAAAATCAAGCAACTCTGGTCTTGCATCATTTTCTTACAAACTGAGGGCACATCCCTTGTTTTCAATTTCTTGCAGGCATTCTATAGAAAGTTCTCTAGCATCTTCCCGTGGCACCTTTTCTTCAATTTCATCCTGTGCCATCAGTTGTTCTGTTATATGGGAACTCACTGGCCTGTCACTCCTCAACACGGACTGCAGAGTTTCCACAGTTTCTTGTTCCTTCCCTTTTTGTCTAGCTTCAAGTGAACATTTATACTGGCTTCCTGTGGAGGGCGCCAAAATATCTTGATATGGCACCTGACCAATTGCTACCTGTTCCACTGGTTTCTCCTTAATTTGTATATCCATTGCTCTACCATGTTGTGGTGCTTTCTGCATTAGGTTTCTACACGGAATCCTTCACTTTGCAGATGCTCCATAACTTCAACTTCTATTTCTTTTGACATCTCCGTTACTAGCCTCCTTTTCGCCTTATTTTTTGTATTGTAAAGTTTTCCATATCCGGATTTCCCTCTAAATATCTTTGATGCTGCTCTTTTTGTATTGGTTAGTTTTGCTTTCTCCTGTGCATAAATATTATACCATATTAAATCTGGTCTTTCCCAGGCCTGTATTTCTTCAAGTGTCTCCTATCTTCCTGCTTCTCCTTACTTGGGACGACTCACTCCATCATGTTGTAACTGTATTAGACCTACATTAAATCCTTAACTCCGCAGGCACTCCGTAACTTCTAATTTTTTTCTTTTTAACCTTCTACTTTACTGATCTTTTCTACATTCCATTTTTGTGATTTTTTTTTTGTGAGATTTTCCATATCTGGATGCCTTTGCCCATAATTCTATTAGAATATCTTTGGGGCTGCCTTCTTTATATTAATTCGGATTTTCCTTTGCATAAATATCGCAACATGTTAAATCTTTCCCATGTCCATCCATTTTTTTTTTATACTTTTCAAAAAATATCTAGTACATTTTCACACTCAGATGCTTCGTTCCAAACAGATCAAAAGTTTCTTGATCTATATACAGTTTTTCAAAAATCTGTTGCATTAATGAACGCAAATTTTTATTTGAAGCTTATCACATTTTCCTATGGAAGCATTTTTCTTTCCTCTAATTTACCTCAATCTTTGTATATCCAGTGTCTGGAAATTCTGGGATTTTTGCATAAATAGTAACAATACACACAATGTCTTTATTATCCGCAATAGTCCACTTTATCGTCCTTATGGCTCTACTTTGGCGTATCACTTTGTGATTTTTGTGGACTGCTGCTTCCTTCTACAAAGCCATCCTCCCCCCCTGGGCCTGGCCTGACCATTACAGGAACGTTAGTTTTTCTTCCACTGATGGAACAGTAAACTTTCAGTGGAGTACTTGCGGATGTTCCAAGGCACACCAGGGACAAAACAATTGCATCATAGGACTGTACAGTACCACACTGTCTTCTAGTCTCAAACACTTATTTCTGGACAGATTCCTCAGCCAAGTAGGTCTTCTGAAGACCAAGCACTGGTTATGACAGTTTACTTAAAAGTACAGTGGCTGGCAGCCTGCAACATTTATCCAGAGTCACTTGATAGTATGCCAACCAACTTGAGGGGAGGTAGCATATTCCTACTGTCTTCTCCCCAAAGGGCCCATCCTCAAGCTTTCTAGTGCTGTCCTTTAATTGAAGCAAGTGCATCTCTCAATACTTCCACTAGAAACTAGATTTTTGCTTGGACCTCCATTAGACCCCTTACTGGCATCCAGAAACATGCAACCTGAAATAACAAGAGAGTTTTGTTTTTGCACAAGTACTACACAAGTGGTCAGGCTTCCTGGAAGCAGGAGGGTCATGGCCGCATCCCAGGGATGCACCTGAAATATCCTTAAAGGCCTCAATGACTGGAGGTATGACTAATTGTCCTGGTTCTACTAGACCAAAAATTCCTCTACATTTTTGGACACACAATTCCTATTTTCTCCATCTAAAAGGTATCTTTCATTCTACTGAAGGTCTCACCAAAATGAAGCATCCACTGGTTTGGAAGCAGGGGGATAGGGAGTCCTCAGTAACAGTCACAGACACGAGGGTGGAGAGATATCTGGAAGACACATGCAGTCTTATTTGTCTCACAGTCACAGGAATCAGACGTCTCAAAGGAAAGGTTCTCTTCAGCACAATCACCCCCCAATAACAAAGGCAAATCTCGAGAGGACTAATTAAAAATAAAAATATCAAAAAATCCCGGGTGAGCTTCACCAGATCCTAAAAAGGTATCCAGGATTGGGGCTGGAGGGATGAAAGCCCAGCCATCTAGGAGTGGCGACCTCCTAGAGACATCAGAATGTGGGCAGGTGATCAAAACCTCTACCTTGCTTCAGTGGACACACCCATGGGATGGGCAAGAGTGTGAGTAGATAGTAACCCAACCATTAACCAACATGTGCCAAAATGTGTGCTCAAGTTAGTAAGAAAGTCCTTCTATGTTGCTCAACTTACAAGCAAGGGCATGGCATCCATGTCCAGTTAGGTCACACCACTGTACTTGGCCATTCATCAGGGCCATCGCAAACCAAACACGCAGCAACAGGAATGTCAAAGTCTTCTTACAAAAAAGGAATACAGAGATTAAACACAAGGTCAGATGTCATTACTTCCAAAGCCAGTCTCTTTACTCTGTATCATACAGAAATCTAAAAAGTGATTTTTGCCTAGCAAACAAAGCATCCCTGGACCCTGTTTTGATGAATCTTTTGCACATCCGCAAAACAAACAGCATCAGAACCACTAGACTAAGAGACTAAAATTTTACTTTCAACATAAATAGTACATGTTAGAGAAACGGATATTTTCTCAAAGACTTTCCATTCTTTGGAACAGGCTCCCCCATCCATTAGAAGCAGAGTTTCTCCTCATCTCTATTAAAAGTGCAATTTGTACCAGTGGAACTCAGCCCTGGTCTGGCTCCAGTTTCTGAAGGAGAGAGAGTTAGTAAATCAGTCTATAAATAAAATTTGTGGGTCATATTTTGGTTGCACAGATAGGCTTTTAAGGGCCCTAGGGGTCGTTGGATTCATAGGTGAATTCTAGGCTATGAATTACAAAAGAGGCATTAGACTAAAGCTTATGTTGGAGGAATCTACACCAGCTGTTGGTAGAATGGTTCCAACATGGAAATGCAGTGTCAAGAGAAAATGTTGTAGCTTCCAGACTGAGCAAGATCTCTGGTGTTGCCCAAATAGGCTTCAATGTCAGGGATTACTGTCTTAGATGTGAAGCGGTCAGGCCTGGGGGGATGCAGTTCCTTCATATTCTGAATAAAAGTACAAGTTTCTAAAAGCCATTTCAATTGCCTTGCATTTTTCAGCAAGGATTCCACAGATAAGGTAGGCTTGAAGAGACTTGGCTCTATGCTTTACGCTTCCCATGGAACAAAGATCAATGGGGACAAGATGGTATATTGTGCCCATTCCCCAGATGAAATGATCACAGCACAAACGTCTCCCTACAGGGACATCAAAAACTATAATGTCTCTTAACCACTGTGACTGGCCTTTCAAGCTACTATAAAACACACCGAGGCACATTATAGCAATTCAGTAACATGGTTTCAACATTACTGCGATACACGAACATGGCCCTCAAAGCATTTGCCTGCGACTGCTGTATGCTCTATTTGGTCAGCATCCCTATACTAACAGGTACCACAAGTTTATTTAGCAGGGCATAAATGTTCATGAGGACTGCAACCGTCCAGCCTTTGCTGCTTGACTTCATCCTCCAGACAAGTGAACACATGGCAGACTGCATAGGCTGGTAGGATGAAGACTACAGATGAGGACCTAGTTACACAATACTATATTTGAAGAAACAGTTAAGAGTATCATAGTCACACACATTATATATATATATATATATATATATATATATATATATATATATATATATATATATATATACATATACATATATATATATATATACATATATATATATATATATATATATATATATATATATATATATATATACATATATATACATACATATACACACATATATACATATACATATATATATATATATATATATATATATATATATATATATATATATATATATACACACACACACACATACACATATATACACACACACACACATACATATATATATATATATATATATATATATATATATATATATATATATATACATATATACACACATACACACATTTTATATTATATTTATATATATATATATATATATATATATATATATATATATATATATATATATATAAAATCGCACACACATACACACTATATATGGTTCCCCTTCACAAGATCAAATGAATGGAAGATCTAAAATGCATAAGCTCAAGCTCAAGATCAGCATCACTAACTTCCATTCACTCGAAATTGTGAATGGGAAGTGGAGGGTTAGAGAGAGAGAAGAAAAAAACCTTTGCATTTCTTTCTTTCATTTCCCCTTCAAATTTGAGTTTCTGTAAACTCGAGATTCTGTCTTCGGGGTTATGAATTTCAAGTTTATAGGAATTCGATCTTGAAGAAATCTATATCTATCTATATATCTATCTATAGTTTCATAGTATAGTACTAGGCTATCTGCCCTGGGGCATTTGTAAGCCTAGCCATAGTGATGTGGCTTTTGCCACCCCATGAAATGGTACAAAAATTGTACAGAATAAATTTAGAACACTGTGCCTCTGTCTAGTGGTGACACAGTGAAGGTTCCCTTATATAATAGAACTAGTTTACTGTGCCCCTGTCTAGCAGTGACACAGATGTGACCCCTGGGGTAAACTTACGATCTCCCATCCACTCAAGATTTCTCTTGAAGAGTCAGTGAGGGGCTCTGCCTAATTCGAACTGGGATCCTGTTCCAAAGCATGGGAAGCCTCTGGGTTATGAATCTATCCCTCCAGCATGTCCTATTCATACTTGTGCCGAGGTTTAAGTCTTTAGCTCTCGTGGTCCTGATGGATTTTTTGAGGTGGAGCATGTCCACCAGATCCTGATTGGACATGGCCTTGTACGCCAGGCAGAGATCACTTCTGAGCAGGCGGTATGCTACTGAATAGAGCTGGAGTTTTAGTCTGGCAGAATAAGACATATGTTGGAGACCCTTGATCCTCTTGGTGAGGTACTTTTGAGGTCTCTCCAGCTGTTGCAAATGCCGGGTGAGGTACATACCAAGTGGGGCATTGTACTCAATCATGGGTCTGATGAGGGAGGAATATAAGGGTACAATGACATCCTTGGATATGGATGTGAATCCCTTCATGATGAGGTGTGCAAGGTAGAATGTTTTTCTAACCTCTTTGGCAACGTGTGTCAAATAAGAGGTCGCGGTCGACTTGGGTCCCTAGGTCGACGATTACTTTTTCCGTACTCAGTGGGTTGCTGTCTATGCGATAATTTGTGGGTACTTTGTTTTTCCCAAAGGGGATGACTATACATTTTTTGGCATTTAGTTTAAGGCAGTGGCACCAGTTGTCCGTTTCTGTGAGGCCTTTTTGTAGGATGTGCGCGTCTGCTGGTGTATCGACTATGGCACCTAGTTTGCAGTCATCTGCAAACTTAGTCAGCCACAGCCCTCCCATGTTTGCTTTAACATCTGAGAAATAATTGCCGAACAAGAGGGGTCCCAGAACAGATCCCTGTGGGACACCACTTGTGACTGGCTTTGATTCTGACATTGCTATAGCGATTTTAACTTTATGGGTTCTGTCCTTTAGCCAGTTTGCAACCCATCTAGTGACATAAGAGTTTACTTTTAAGCTGTTGAGCTTATCTATGATGCCTGAGTGGGGTATTGTGTCGAAGGCCTTAGCCAAGTCCAGGTATGCTGTATGGACTGCTTTGCCCTCATCAATGGCTCTAGTGACTGTTTCGAAAAAGTCAACCAGGTTTAAAAGGCAGGATCTGCCCTTTACAAAGCCAAACTGGGTGGGGTCAAGTGTCTGTAGGTCCCCTATGTCTCTGTTTATGAGTTCCATAAGGATTCTTTCCATAGCTTTGCAGACCAGGCTGGTTAAGCTTATGGGGCGGTAGTTTCCAGGGTCTGTAGAGGCACCCCCTTTGTGGAGTGGGACCACTGTTGCTGTACGCCAGTGTTCAGGTACATATCCCGAAGTAAGGCTAAGGTTAAATAGCATTTTTATGTGTGGGTTTAGGTCCTCTTGGAGTTCACGTAACACGCAACCCGGGATACAGTCAGGTCCCATTGATGCTGTTTTTTGCTTTGTTTAGGGCGGTTCTCACTTGGACATCTGAGATGACAGGGAGATTACATTCAGCTGGGATAAGTATTTCTTCTTTTGGGGGTGAAGGAGGGGAGAAAATTGCACTGAACCTGTCCGCCAGAATGTTGGCGATATCTGTGGGTTCAGTGTATTTTATGTTGTTATGAACCAACTCTGAGCATATCTGAGGGTTTCCACCCAGGTTTCTAACATAGCTGAAGAAGGCTTTGTGGTTATCTTTAGTGTCCTTAGCGATTTTTCTCTCAAAGTTGGCCTTGGATGTTTTTATGAGAGAACGTAGTTTTCTGCTAATGTTGATTAGAGATGTCTTCCCTTCATGGGATTTTGCTCTGACATGCAGTAGCTTCCTTCTTTTGCTGTACAATCTCTCTCCATACACATATATACACACACAAAAATAATAAAATAACTTAAAACAACCTGACCACGAGAAACGAACCTCGAACTATAAAACAAAGAAAAAATAAAACACGTAGGGTGAACTAGTGTTTTAGCGCTTTCATCTTTTATTGAGGAGAAGACTTCTTCAGAAACAAATACATAAATGCAGTGTAATCAATTGTGCACACTTGATATTCTGTAATTAAAAAAAAAAAAAAAATACTAACCTGTCATAAAGAGATGGAATGCCAAAGGGCCAATCAGAAGACTCAGCAATAAAATAACCCAACCCATAAAAAATGCTGCGATTACCAAGAGATCGCAAATTTAAATAAATAAAAAGGACAATAATAATTTAAGATATTCAGAAATAACAGTATAGGGGAATCACTGAAACCAAAGCAAGCACCAGGGCTGAAATCCAATATTTAAACTGCCAAAGCAACCCAGGAAATCTCTAGAAGTCCACAACTCAGTGCGTCATTCATCTAGCAAAAATAGAAGTTATGTTCTTACCATAACGTTCCATGTTAGTTGTCTTCTTCTCGCCTTCTTCTTGCTGGATGGGTTCGGAGCCGACCTCGGCTCCGACTCGGCCACTCTAAAAGCTCGAGAGTTGGTTCCACCGGCTCGAGGCTCCCCTTATATCCCACAATGCTAGGCGTGAGTTACCTCAGATCTCGTTTGTAAGCTAACCCCAGCTTATAATAGTATCAGAATAACTATAAACAAAGTCCACCTCTAAAAACCAGGGAGAAAGAAGGGTGACCTACATCCTGATCCAGGAAATATGCACAACAGCATATGCCTAAGAAAGAGGTGGTAGAAAGAGAGGTCACAATCACAACTCCTCTAGGTCTGTCCAGGCCAGGGGGAAGGAGGGTGGCCTTAAGAAGAAGGCGAGAAGACAACTAACATGGAACGTTATGGTAAGAACTTCTATATGTTAAGTTGTCTATCTCGCCTTCATTCTTGCTGGATGGGACCGCGTCCCTAGCACCTAGTCCCGGGTGGCCTAACGGAACAGACTCCTGAGAACAGTGGAACCAAAGTTAGCTCTATGCCTAGAAGCTAAATCCAACTTATAATGAGAAATAAAAGTGTGAGGAGTAGCCCAAGTAGCCGCTGCACAAATGGTGTCAATAGGCAGTCGGTCTTGGAAGGCTAAAGAAGTAGCCAAAGCTCTGGTGGAATGGGCTTTAGGTTTATTAGGCAGCTTTTGGTGTCTAATTTCATAAACAAGGGAAATCAGAGAGGTTAGCCATCTAGATAATGATACCTTTGAAACTGAAAGTCCCTTTCTGCCTTCTGCATAGGAGACAAACAGCTGGTCAGATTTTCTGAATTGTTTTGTTCTATCCAAATAGTACCTCAACTGACGATGAACATCTAGCCAGTGTAATTTTTGTTCAGACCTATTGGAATGTTCTGGAAAAAAGACGGAGGTCAATGCTTTGATTTAGGTTAGACATCGAGACTACCTTGGGCAAAAAGGACGGGTTGGTTCGTAAGGATACCCTGTCCTTATGGAACAATAGATAAGGAGGTCGACAGCTGAGTGCATGAAGTTCCGAAACTCTTCTAGCTGAAGTAATAGCTACCAGAAAGAGAGTCTTCCATGATAGCAATTTTAAAGAACAGGAGGCTGCAGGTTCGAAAGGGGGGAGAAACAGAGAAGTAAGAAATTTAGGTCCCAAGGAGAATGAGGATTTCTTATAGGAGGTCTGAGTAGAAAAACTCCTTTCAAAAAGGCTTTGCAAAGCTTGTGGGACATTATGGCAGACTCTGAAATACCCACATGAAAGTTAGAAATAGCTGCCAATTGAGAGTAGAAGGAGATGAACCTGCATGGAAGAGTTCAGCTAGAAAATCAAGGACTATTTGGATGGAAGCAGTGAAAGGATCTATGTCCCTTCCTTGAGCCCAATATGTGAAGCGTTTCCACTTACTCAAATAAATCTTTCGGGTGGAAGATTTATGGGAGGCTAACAAAATATCTCGAACAGAGTGAGATAATTGAGGAAGCCTGGCTAAGGTTGGAACTGGAGGAACCAAGCAGTGAGGTTCAGAGAGGGAAGGGAGCGATGAAACTGACCCGACTGATGGATCAAAAGATCTGGAACTAGGTCCAGATGCCAAGGTCGCTCCAATAGAAATTGATGTAGAAAGGGGAACCACACCTGTCGAGGCCAGTAAGGAGCAATGAGGATAAACGAGGCCTTCTGAGCGATAGCTTTCTGTATCACCCGAGAGATTAGTGGGAAGGGAGGAAATGCATACAGAAGTCCCCGGGGCCAAACTTGGACTAGAGCGTCTCTGCTGGGCTGGCCTGGTAAAGGGAATAGTGTGAAATAATCTCTGCACTTGCTGTTTTGGGGAGTAGCAAAAAGGTCGCAGCAAGGCTGACCCCACTTGAGAAAAATTTCTCACAACAGAGTCTTTCAGAGACCACTCGTGAGGCATGAGGATAGCTCTGCTCAACTTGTCCGTGATCTGATTGGACTTCCCGGGGATGTGCGTTGCTATCAGAAAACGCTGAGAAGAAATCGCCCATTGCCACAGTCTGAGTGCTTCTCGACACAGGGGGTAGGACCTGGTTCCGCCTTGTTTGTTGATATACCACACTACAGACATGTTGTCTGTCTGGATTGCAATCGTTCCCAAGGGAAGAGAGTCTTGAAGGGCTTGCAACGCTAAAAGCACTGCTCTCATCTCCAGAACATTTATGTGCAAGTGGCATTCGTCTGGTTGCCATGTGCCCTGGACAGTCCTGCCCTGATAATGCCCCCCCCCCCCCCCATCAGGGAGGCGTCCGTTGTCAGAGTAGCAACCGGAGGGGGAGGAACAAAGGGTCTTCCCAATAAGAGCTGAGGGGAAGACATCCACCACAGGAGATGATTTTTGCATGTCTACGTAATCATAATGGTGTGGGACATTGGAAGTTGCTGGTATGACCATTGTGTAAAGAGCATCCATTGAAGGATTCTCATGTGGAATCTGGCTAATGGAAGCAGAGGTATGGCAGCCGCCATAATTCCCAACACTTTCAGAACTAACCTAGCTTTGATTCTGTTGTTGCTGAAGAGGAATGAGACCAGTTTGTGTATGTCTGCTATTCTTTGATCTGTTAATCTCGCAGACATGTCGACTGTGTCTAGATTTGCGCCTATGAAGGTAATAGTACGACAAGGCGACAAAACAGACTTTTCGCAATTTATTGAAATGCCTAACTTTTGACAAATGCGAAAGGTGTAATCCCTGGCCATTAGAAGAAGATGCTTGGTGGGAGCTGTGAGGAGCCAGTCGTCCAAATATGGAAACACCTGGAATCCTTGTAGTCTCAGGTGAGAAGCTACCACTGCCATGCATTTGGTAAACACCCGGGGGGCAGTGGTGAGACCAAAGGGCAGGGCCCTGAACTGAAAATGACTGGTTCCCAGCCTGAAGCGGAGGAATCTTCTGGAGCGTCTGTTCATCTTTATGTGATAGTACGCATCCTGAAGGTCTATAGAGCACATCCAGTTTCCTTTTCCCAATAGGGGAAGGATGGACTGCAGCGTGACCATCCGAAATCTTGTTTTCTTGACTGATCTGTTCAAGATACTGAGATCCAAAATTGGTCTCCAGTCCCCTGTTTTCTTTGGAACTAAAAAGAACCTTGAGTAGATTCCGGATCCTTGCTGGTCTGCTGGAACTGGCTGAATTGCTCTTTTCGCAAGCAGCTTTGAAATTTCTAAAGCCGCTAGGATCCCTTTGAGCGGGTGGAACATCTGGAAGGGATGTTTTTGATTGATTTGGAATGCGAAGAAAGGGAATAGAATAGCCTTCGGAAATGGACTGTACCCATTTGTCTTGAGTCAGGGATAGCCAGGCTTCTGGGTACAGTGACAATCTTCCCCCGACTGCCTCCGAAGATGGGCAGTCGGGCAACACCTCAGGGATGCTGAAAGGGCTCATCAGAGAAGGCTTCTCGATTGCCCTGGTTCTGCGGACCCCCCCTGCCTCTAGGGCGACGTCTACCATTGTTATTCCCGCCTCTGCCTCTGGCGGGGAATCGACTCTGTTTGCGGAACCACATTTTTCCACTTTTTTGACCTTTGGGGTAAGGCCTAGAAGGAGTAGAAAAACAGACTCCGACGGCAGAGAGAGTCTTGCCATCAGTCTCGCACCTAGTCAAGGTCTCTTTCACTTGAGGACCAAAGAGAAATGATCCATCGAATGGGGAATTAGTGAAAGACGTTTTAAAGGGGTCTGCAAAGTTGCATAGCCGCATCCAGGCATGCCTACGTAAGGCCACACCTGTCCCTGCGGCCCTGCTCGCTCCATCGGCCGCATAAGAGAGGAGGCGCATGGAGGAGTTGGCTATGGAGTTCAGGGTAGCCAGCTGAGTGTTCATCTTATCTTGAAACCCCGCAGCCGTAGGATCCTTCAACATGTCACTCGCTTCTTTGATCAAGTCCCTTTGAAGAAGAGTAAAATGGCATAGGTAGTTCAGCGAACGCATTGCAAATGTCGCTGACGAGAACATCCGCTTCCCGTACCTGTCCATGGACCTAGATTCCTTGTTAGGTGGATGGACAGGCACTGAAGGATCAGCTAGTTCCTTCTTAGTGGCAGCAGCAACCACCATAGCATCCACAGAAACTCCTTTTGTCAAAAACTGTTTATCTGCTGGTGCTGTTATGAATTTTGAGGGTCTCCTGGGAGTGGGGTCCACCGAATCAGGAGCCGTCCATGCCTTTTTTGCTACCACCTGCATGAGGCGGTCAAAGGGTGGAGATACCCAGGAGGTGGAAGGACGAGAGCCAAACGCCTCAAGGTACACAGATTCATCCTCCGAAGGGTTTAGGGCTGGCCAATTTCCCCTCTGCTTAAGGATTTCTAGAATGTCTGCAAAAGAGACATCTTCAGAAGGGGAACGGGGGGAACCCTCGGAATCCTCTAAATCTGTGTCAGAGGTGACGGACTCAGGTGAGTCTGTGTTTCCTCTTACACTTTCTCTTCAGAGGGGGCTCTTCTGCCAAATCAGGAGAGGCCTCGGAAGAGGATGAGATCCCCACAGGAGATTCCTGAGGAGCTGGCTCTCTGCGGTCCGGGATGAGGGAGTGAGTCGACTTGACCTGAGGCACCGAAGAGGGGGGGGGGGCAGACGGAGCAGACTGTGGGGTAGAACCTGGTTCTAACACACTCCGCATGACCTCGAACGCACCCCTGTCAGGCAAAGCCAGAGGTCCTCGCTCCGAAAAGCTAAGAACCTCCCTCGGCACCGACAGTGATGGCTCCGAGGCCGATGTCGGAGCCGAACTCACCAGAGCCGAAGCGCCGAGAGGGAGAGCGGGGTCGGACAATGGTCCGATGCCACTCACCCCCTCGGAGCCGACGATGGAAGTCCGGCGCCGAGATTCTTCTAAGGAAGAAATCTGAGCCGACGATTGAGCCGAAGACAACTGTATCGGCTCCAACGCTACCACAGTCTCGGTTCCGAAATGCCCCGGCTCCGAGCTCAAAGGAGTCGGAGGAGGAACATATTGAGGGACAGGGGCAGACATCGACTGATGAGTCGGGCTCTGAAGCATTTAGGCCAGTGCCTCGGACTTAAGAAGTCGACTCACTACCCTCTGAAGGTCATGGTCCGACAGCCTCAATGACCTAGAGGAGTGAGATCTATGGCTCCGTTCAGACAGCAGAGGAGATGCTGGAGCCGAATGAACGGAGCCAAGGGATGGTGACCTAGACCTCTTCCTAGATGTCGGTTCTGAGATTTTGGTCTGAGCAGACACGGAAATGTCTAATACCTCGGCTCCAGCCGGAGCCGAGGAAACCACAGAAACTGTAGCCTGAGACTTATCGGCTCCAGCCGGAGCCGATGTAGACGGAGGTTTCGAAGCCTTAGGTCTCGGCTCAGTAGCTGGAGCAGAGGACCTAGAAGCCTTGGAGGGCTTTCCCGAAGAGACAGTTAGGGAATCCTCAGGCTTGAGTAAACCTCTCAGTATCAGTTTGTTTTTTCTTTCCTGCAGGACCCTGGGGCTGAAGCCGTGGCATACAGCACAGGAGTCCTGCAGGTGCAAAGGTCCCAGGCAGTAGACACAAGAAGTGTGACCGTCTGTCAGACATTTTCTGACAGCACGCATCACACTTCTTGAAGCCTGAGACCTTTGAGTCTTTAGACATATTAGAAAGTGTAATCACACACACACAGTCAAACACACTGATTACACCCTATCCAATTTTAAACTCAAAATATAAAACTATCAAGGTTTTAAATTAAGAGCAGAAACACACACACACCACTAGGGGATAAGGGAATAAGGCCTGAAGGCCCGAGGGAAGAACTTATAGTTCTTGTGGAAAATAAAAGGGATTTTAGATAGAAAGTAGGAGGGAATCCACTAAACTAAAGTAATAAAATTAAATTTAAAGGGGTTTAATTACACTAACTTTAGTTCAAAGTTACTTACCAAGAAGCCGGTAGAAAACCAACACCTCGATCGCTGTAGCGGCAAACGAGATCGGAGGTAACTCACGCCTAGCATTGTGGGATATAAGGGGAGCCTCGAGCCGGTGGAACCAACTCTCGAGCTTTTAGAGTGGCAGAGTCGGAGCCGAGGTCGGCTCCGAACCCATCCAGCAAGAATGAAGGCGAGATAGACAACTTAACATCCCCTGTTCCCCTAGAGTAGTCTTGCAACCAAACAAAATGAGAAGTTATGTACCTACCATAACGTTCCATGTTAGTTGTCTTCTCTCGCCTTCTTTCTTGCTTGATGGGTTCGGAGCCGATCCTCGGCTCCGACTCGGCACTTGCTAAGCTAGAGAGTCACTTTTACCAGCTCGAGGCAGCCCCATATCCCATGATGCAAGGCGGTAAGTACCCAGATCTCGTTTGGTACCTATAGGGAAAAAACACCTAGCACAAACAACTTTCCACTGAGGAAAGAATGCAATTAGCCTAAAGTAAGGGCTGCAATGGGAACCAGATGACTAGCTGGTGCCTAAAGAAGCAATCTTCCAAACAAGGGAGATAAAGGTCTGTCCAGGCCAGGGGGTAGGAGGGAGGGTCGCAAGAAAGAAGGCGAGAGAAGACAACTAACATGGAACGTTATGGTAGGTACATAACTTCTCAATGTTAAGTTGTCACTCTCGCCTTCATTCTTGCTTGATGGGACCGTGTCCCTAGCACCTCTATCCTGGGTGGCTCACTGGAACAGACTCTTGAGAACCGTAGAACCAAAACTAGCTCTACCCCTGGAGGCCAAATCCAATTTGTAATGAGAAACGAAGGTATGAGGAGTGGGCCAGGTGGCTGCTGCACAAATAGTGTCTAAAGGGAGTCTAGCCTGAAAGGCTGTAGAAGTGGCTAAGCTTCTGGTGGAATGCGCCTTTGGTTTTGAGCACAGCTGTTTGCCCCTGAGCTGATAGATTTCAGAGATGGTGGAAGAAAGCCATCTAGATAAGGTCACCTTGGAAACAGGAAGGCCTTTCTTGTTTACAGCATAAGAAAGAGCCGATCAGATTTCCTGAATTGTTTTGTTCTGTCCAAATAATATCCGAGTTGGTGGTGGACATCAAGATAATGTAATTTTTGTTCAGATCTGTTGGAGTAATTAGGGAAAAAAACAGGGAGATCAATAGATTGGTGAAGCCACCTTAGGCAAAAAGGATGGATTAGTTCTCCAGGATACCCTGTCCTTGTGGAAGACCAAATAGGGGGGACGAACAGAGAGAGCATGAAGTTCTGACACTCTCCTGGCCGAGGTAATAGCGACAAGGAAGAGTGTCTTCCATGAAAGAAACTTCAGTGAACAAGAAACAGCTGGCTTGAAGGGAGGAAGAATTAAGGATGTCGGCACTAGATTTAGATCCCACTGAGGGGGAGGACTCCTGACAGGAGGTTTAAGGAGAAAAAACCCTTTTAGAAAAGCTCTACAAAGCCTGTAGGACATAATGTTGTGATCTGCAAACCCAACATGAAAGTTCGAGATGGCAGCCAACTGAATTTTGACCGTGGAAGATGAAGAACCAGAGTGAAAAACTTCCGCTAAAAAATCCAAAACTGCATGAACAGGGGCAGTAAAGGGATCTATATTCCTTGATTTAGCCCAAAGGGAGAAGCGTTTCCACTTGCTAGTATAAATCCTTCTAGCAGAGTATTTAAGGGAAGCCACTATGATATCCCTAACAGGGTTAGAGATCATAGGAAGCCTGGCTAAGTGGAGCAAGGAATGGACCGATGCAGCTGACCCGACTGGTGGATCAGAAGGTCTGGCACTGGGTCCAGATGCCATGGCTGCACCAAGAGGCGACTATGCAGGAACGGAAACCAAATTTGTCGAGGCCAATAGGGGGCAAGGAGAATCATTTTGGCTCTCAAAACAGTAGCTTTCTGGAGTACCTGCGGTATCAATGGAAAGGGAGGAAAGGCATAAAGAAGTCCCTGGGGCCAATCTTGGGTAAGAGCGTCTCTGGGGAGATGGCCTGGAAGTGGGGAGAGAGAAGAAGTCTGGGCATTTGCTGTTTTGGGGAGTAGCAAAAAGATCGCAACATGGGCGGCCCCATTCTAGAAATATCTCCTCCACTATAGATTGTTCGAGAGACCACTCGTGAGGCATGAGAATAGCTCTGCTCAATCTGTCCGCAAAAATGTTGGTTTTCCCAGGGATATGCGTTGCTACCAGAAACCAATGAGAGGAGATCGCCCATTGCCAAAGTCTGAGTGCTTCTCGACACAAGGGGTAGGACTTGGTTCCGCCCTGCTTGTTGATATACCATACTACAGATATACCATACTACAGACATGTTGTCTGTGTGAACTGCAATTGTTCCCAAGGGAAGAAAGTCGTTGAGGGCTTGCAACGTTAAAAGCACTGCTCTCATCTCTAGGACATTTGTGTGCAGGTGGTATTCGAACGGTTGCCACGTCCCATGAACCATCCTGCCCTGATAATGACCCCCCACCCGATCAGGGAGGCGTCCGTAGTAACTGTGGCTACCGGGGCCGGGGATACAAAGGGTCTGCCCTGATGAACTTGAGGAGAAGAAATCCAACAGGATAAGTGGTTTTTGCAAGCTTGTGTCACCAGGATTTGATGACGCATGGGAAGTTGTTGGTAAGACCACTGGGTGAACATCATCCATTGAAGCAGACGCATGTAAAAACGGGCCAAGGGAAGAAGAGTAATGGCCGCTGCCATGAGACCCAACACTTTCAGGACCAGTCTGGCTTGCACGTTTTTGCTGGCAAGGATGATCCGCACCTGACTTTGGATATCTGAGATTCTTTGGTTTGTGAGGGTTGCTGACATCCAAACAGTGTCTAAATTTGCGCCTATAAAAGTAAGACTGGCAGGGCAACAAGGAGGATTTTTCGTAGTTTATCGAAATTCCTGAGTGCCGAGATTTAGGGTGTAATCCATGGCTTGGAGAAGTTGATGCCTGGTGGTGGCTGAAAGGAGCCAGTCGTCGAGATACAGAAACACCTGGAATCCTTGACGTCTCAGGTGAGCCGTGACCACTGCCATACATTTGGTAAACACTCTGGGGGCTGTAGTGAGACCAAAGGGCAGGGCTCTGAATTGATAATGACTGGACCCCAGCCGAAAGCTGAGAAACCGTCTGGAGCGTCTGTGAATTTTTATAGTACGCCATCCTGAAGGTCTATTGAGCACATCCAGTTGTCTTTGCCCAGAAAGGGCAAAATTGATTGAAGTGTGACCATCCGAAATCTTGTCTTTTTCACAGACCTGTTGAGTCTGCTGAGGTCCAATATTGGTCTCCAATCTCCCGTCTTTTTGGGGACCAAAAAGAACCTTGAGTAGATTCCGGGCTCTAAATGGTCTGTTGTAACTGGCTGAATGGCCCTTTTGTGTAGAAGTTTTGATACTTCTAATTCTGCAATTTCCCTTGGACCGGGTGGTACATCTGGAAGGGAATTTTTGTGAGTGAAGGGACTTTCCTCGAAAGGAATTTTGTAACCTTCTGATATAATCGACTGTACCCATCTGTCTTGTGAGAGGGATCGCCAGGCTAGTGGGTACAGCGATAATCTTCCCCCGACTGCCTCCAAGGATGGACAGTCGGGCAACACCTCAGGGATGCTGGAAGGGCTCGTCAGAGACGGGCTCTCTGCTTCCCTGGTTTTGTGGACCCCCTCTGCCTCTAGGGCGGCGTCTGTTATTACCCCCTCTGCCTCTAGGGGTAAACTGACCACGTGTGTCCGGCGTGACTCCCTGAGATTTACGGAACCACATCTTTCCAACCTTCTGTCCTTTGGGGCAAGGTCTAGAAGGGGTGGAAAAACGGACCCCTACGGCAGAGAGTCTTGCCGTCTTGCTCACACCTGGTCAATGTATCCTTCCACTTGAGGACCAAACAATGCTGACCCATCAAAGGGAGAGTTTGTGAAGGACGTCTTAAAGGGATCTGCAAAATTACAGAGCCGCATCCAGGATTGACGTCTAAGAGCCACTCCTGTCCCTGCGGCTCTACTCGCTCCATCTGCTGCATACGAAATCAGCCGCATGGAGGAGTTAGCTATGGAGTTAAGGATTCCTAGCTGAGAAGCAATCTTGTCTTGAGCTCCTGGAGCTGTAGGATCCTGTACTACAGCACCTAGTTCCTTAAGGATGTCCCTTTGGAGTCTGGTGAAGTGACATAAATAATTCAGCGAACGCATGGCAAAGGTCGCTGAGGAGAAC
>NC_056734.1:502688513-502706013 GCF_019279795.1 Protopterus annectens | reverse complement strand
AGGGGCACAGAGAGAGAGAGGGGCACACAGAGAGAGAGAGAGAGGGGCACACAGAGAGAGAGAGAGGGGCACACAGAGAGAGAGAGAGAGGGGCACACAGAGAGAGAGAGAGGGGCACACAGAGAGAGAGAGGGGCACACAGAGAGAGAGAGAGGGGGACACACAGAGAGAGAGAGGGGGACACAGAGAGAGAGAGGGGGACACAGAGAGAGAGAGGGGGACACAGAGAGAGAGAGGGGGACACAGAGAGAGAGAGAGAGGGACACAGAGAGAGAGAGAGGGACACAGAGAGAGAGAGGGGGACACAGAGAGAGAGAGAGAGGGGGACACAGAGAGAGAGAGAGAGGGGACACAGAGAGAGAGAGGGGACACAGAGAGAGAGAGAGAGGGGACAGAGAGAGAGAGGGGACAGAGAGAGAGAGGGGACAGAGAGAGAGAGAGGGACACAGAGAGAGAGAGAGAGACACACACAGAGAGAGACACAGAGAGAGAGAGAGACACAGAGAGAGACAGAGAGATATATATATATACACACACACATATATATATTATATATATACATACACACACATATACACGCACCACACACACAAATACATATACAAACACAAGGTGCAATTTTAGTATACTGGCACACATGCACTCTCTGCAGAGTGCATCCGTTTTATTAGGAGTCAAAACATCCAGTTCCTGCACTGTAATGCTGTACCCAATATTAGGCCAGCACACATAGCTCATACACAGGGCATGCTCTCTCTAATATATATCTCGGAGAGAGAGAGAGAGCGCGAGCAACAGAAATGTATTGTGGGCTACACTGCGAGCTAAACCTGTAGCTAGTACAATTAATTGGTGCATGTACACATTTATACTGCCAGTCTAATGTAAAGTGGAGTTGAACAGTGCACACCCATAGGAAGGTTGACAGCAAACAGCATACCCACACATCAGCAGAGTACCAAATATCTCCTCAGAACAGCCTAAGGGTCCAGAAAGTGTTGCTACTGTTCTTAATACAGATGCCCAGATATCCAATAAAGCTCCACAAATCTGTGGGACCTCAGAATACAAACTGGTAACCTCCAGTTATACCTCTGCACAGCACGCAAGCAAATCAGGTCAGGGTGCTCAAGCATCTTGTGAATCGGTTATCCTTAGCTGCTGTGCATCAACACCTTAAAGAACAGGCTGCTGCTTATGCTCATCTCTGACATATCATGGCCACAAGTTTTATATAGGAGACCTACTGCACAGAGGTATGCACACTGTGCTACTTCACAGATGCATGTCTGCTACCAACAATTAAGAAACCACACTGGAGGAGTAAGTCACAGGCTACCACTTCTGAAAGCGGCACTATTCTTCAAAGACATTTCTAATGCTATGACCGACTGCTAGTATCCACCAGATAAGCATGGTGCTAAAAGGCCAAGATTAGGCTCAATGTCCTTTCACACAGAAGCCTTGCTGGGCCCCATGATGGTTCATTCAGAAAAGATAACTGGTATGACTTACAGATGCTGACAACAGACACATGCATTACCAGTACAGGGGAAAACTGCAGGCATTGATATGATGGACCTGAGACACCACAACTCACAGTGCCTTCAATGGTATTGCAAGTGGACAGCATTACTTTTACTTGATGTTTAGGACTTTTGTTACTGGCAGGCTTTTGTCAAGGTAAATATAGCAAATGTGGGGGTTACTGTGCAGAGTTTCGATGTCATGTGGCTGCATTTTATAAATGCCAGCTACATTATGGTGATATTCTGCAAGTGTCTTAAGGAGTGGTGACATGCTACAACATACAAGAGTAATGGCACACTAAACACAGATGCACAAAAGTCAGCAGCTAAAAAATAACTTTACTAAGCACGTTCATCCTCCACACTGAAGTCCGATTATGAAGACAAACATTTCACTTGCCAATTTACTCAAGATCCACACGACAAAGGAAAAAAAATAACATTGGACATAAAATGCAATGAGAGTTCATAAGGTTATAAAAACTGCAACAGTTACAATTTCTCAGCCTCCTAGCTTTAAAGTTTTATACTAACTTTACCATTTAAAGCCATGTGCCCTATCGGCCTGTAACCTCAACTGCCATAATCCTTCCTTTTGTTTAACCAGATTTTTACAGTCTCCTTCCCCAATACCTTATAAACCTTTTCCAATCCCAAAAAATGAACTTTACTTAAGAATGTTCTGCAATGTATTTCTAAATAATGCAATGTTAGCATTTTGTCTCATCATACAAGTGCTCAATAAATCAATTTTCTGAACTTTCTCGTGATCATACCCACAATGTTTCAAAATTTCACATAATGCAATACATACTAGACCTCCAGTATCTCAAGTAAATCTTTTCTTAGTGTAAAAAGGTAAATTATGATACGATTAAAAAATATACCAACTGTTACACACTTATTGACAGATGCTACAAAACCCCCATGGAATGGTTCCATTATCCTAAAGTACAATGATTTGGGTAATTTTTGTACTATATACAATACAGGATCATAGCAAGTTACTAGGCTACTAGCCAAAAGTGTAGCCAATACATTAGCCCATGTTCCTACAAGTCAGCACCCAATGCCCCTGTCCAGCATGGACACAGGTGGAATCCCAGGGGTTGTATTTTCCATTTCCCATCCAGTCACCCAGGATACTAAGAGGGAAAGTACTCTGCTTGACATGGAGAGGGAGTGTATTCTCCAGATGGGGGAGTGAGACAAATCTGTCCTGCCAGCAAGCACATTGATGTTGCGGACCAAGTTGAGGTTTTGCGTGCAGATCACACGAGTTGAGTTTGGCCTGCAGATATGCATCAATTTTATCAAGGTGAAGTCAGAGATTGATCTGTATATGCCAGACATAGATCACCTCTGAGGAGTCTGTATGAGAGACTAAAGGGACAGGACTTTCAGCCTATCCATGTAGGATAGATTTTTGAAGCCCTGAATTCTCGTCAGGAACCCCTTTGGTCTCTCCAACTGCTGCATGTGCTTTGCGAGGAACATGCCGAAAGGGGAGTTATACTCAATGATGGGCCTGATAAGGGAGGAATAAAGGGAAGTTATGACTTCCTTGTTCCTGGAAGAAATATCCTTAGCAATGAGGTGTGCCATGTACAAAGCTCTCTGTACAAAAGGATGCAACAGGGTGCTCAAAAGTTAGATTGCCATCAACTTGGGTGCCCAGGTCCTTCACAACTGCTTGCGTGCTTAAGACCTGGTTATCAATGTGATAATTTGTGGAGACGTCATCCCCAAAGGGGGTGATTATGCATTTTTTTTTTTGGCATTTAGTTTGAGGCTGTGTCTCTGGCACCAGTGATTTGTCTGAATGAGAACCTCTTGTAGTATGTCTACACCACTAAAGGAGTTGGCAGCAGCCAACTTGCAGTCATCTGCAAACACAGTCAGCCATAGTCCTCTGGTTTTGGCTTGCACCTCAGAGAAGTATATCCCGAACAGCAGCCCCCCCCCCCCGATTGATCCATGGTGTACACTGCTCATTACAGGTTTACTACTTGAGGTTGTCTTCCCCAGTGAGTTCCATCAGTGAGCCAGTTAGCTACCCATCTGGTTACATACAGATTTATACCAAGTTGGGATAGTTTATTATGCCCGAATGGGGAACAGTGTCAAAGGCTTTGGCCAGGTCAAGGTAAATGGCATGCGCAGACTTCTCCTCATCCATGGCTTTGGTGACCGACTCAAAGAAGTTTACAAAATTTAAGGCATGATCTCCCCTTGACAAAACCAAACTGTGTGGGATCAAGCATTTGGAGGCTGCCAATGTCCTTGTTAATGTGGTCCATGATGATGTGTTCCATGGCATTGCAAACCAGGTTAGTTAGGCTGATAGAGGTTTTATAATTGCCTGAAATCGGTGGATGTTCTCCACTAGGCTGGGATGGAGCTGGTACTCAGGCTTAGGTTGAATAGGGTGGCTAAATGGTGCTGCGAGTTCCTGCCCGAGTTGATGCAGGACACAGCCTGGGATGTTACCAGGTCCCATGGAAGCTGCATTTTTAGCCTTTGAGGGGGCGGTAATAACTTGTTCCCTAGAGATAAGGGGATGGGTGAAGTTTTCACTGAACCTGTCTGCCGGCAGGTTGGCTATATCCATGGTATTTCTGTACGTGGTGTCTTTGACCATCAGTTCTCAGCAGATTTGGGCGTTTCCCCTTACAGTGTGGACATAATGTGACAGTATGATCGTCTTTAGTAGATGTGGCCAGTATGGAGTTGAAATTAGCTTTGGAGGATTTCATTAATACCCTTATTTGTCCGTTTAGGCCAACGAGAGACTGCTTTCAATTTGGCACCTGTTCCTTCTTGGTCTTTGGACAGCAATTTTTTTCCTTTTGTTGTAGAGTTTATTTATAGCTGATGTCGACCAGACAGGTTTACTCTGCCTTTAGGAGGAGGATTTTGTCCTGTCCAGTACTGCTGAATACATGCATTTACATAAATGTAAATATAGTACTTCGGTGCAGGTTTCGACATTAGTACCAGTTCCTACTGTTGGGAAGGGGGCTGTGAAGCTGTTTAGACAGTCCCCAACAGGAGGCTGTAATCAGCTTTGAAGAGATTTGTTTCGTTTAACCCTAGCTGGGGGGAAGACTTCAAAGGTGACCACTTTGTGGTCTGATCTTATCAGGGATGGTCCAAGGCACTCTGCATTGACTACATCAAGGAATCTTTGAGCTTTGTGTTCTGGCTTGAGTAGTTCTTCCAATCAGTGGTTGGGTAGTTAAAACTCGCCCAGGATCCAGGTATAGGGTTGAATCTTAATAAATTTGAGGAGGTCCAGATAGGAGACATTGGGGGCCTGTAGCCAACTATGATTTGAATAGGGGTCTTGTCAACTGTTAACTGCACCTGGAGCATCTCCTGTGCGTTTAACTGACTAGTCTGAAGGTGTGTAAATCTAATACATACTGAAAACCACCTCCTTTGGTTTTGTTGCCCTCAGTTTGGGGTCTGTATGTATAAGATGGGTAACCAGGCAAGGGTGGGGTGCTCTCCGCACCTTTGAACCAGGTTTCTGTGACTGCACAAATGTCAGCATCTTCCACGGTTAAAAATGCTTGCAATGAGTGAAGGTTCATGTTCAGACTCCTAGCTTTCACCAACATGATTTTTATTTTAAATTATGTTTGGATGAGAGATTCCCATTTTGGTAGTTTTGAGTTCAAGACATAGCCACTATGTGGAAGGAAAGAGCCTTTGCCAGGAGCCTGAAGCCCAAGGGAGACAGATGCAGGCCATCTCTGGCATAGCACAGTGGTCTGTCAATCATGTCTTCCCAGGCAGACAGGTACTGGATCCCCTTAGAATGACACCAGAAACTGAGCCAATTGTTAAAAGTTAATCATTTTTTGTTTGTATTGAGCATTCTGGGTGATGGTACAATGCTGATTAAGGCTAGAGACATACCTGCCTGGAGCACATGAACCAATATCTTTTACAGTTAATGAACCGTTAAGTCAGGTATACCTTTCCCAATAAATTGGAAAAACAAGCATAAAATGATACCAAGAGGTTGTTTCTAGCAGAAATACCAAATTATATTCTATAGTTCGGAGAGCAATCTTACTAGTTTATGCAAAGAGAGTACAAAAATTACAACAATTACTCTTACAGGATAATGGAACCCCTCCAAGTAGGAGTTCACACACCTAATCGATACACTCATAAAAGTACATTTTGTCATCCTAGTTTAATGTTTAACACAAAGACCAGATTTACTTGTGACAAAGCAATATTTACTAGACCTTCAGTTTGCAACTTGTGAAACATTTTGTGGGGCCCAGTTTGCTGCCTTCAACTTCTCAATACTTTCTTGTACAATCCTTTTCTTTTATGCATCCCATAGGTGTTCGCAAAGACATCACAGTACTGCAGTTGCAAATACTGTAAGTGGCTTTTACTTGTGTGCCATCTTCCTGAGACAAGTGTTAGCATGTGCAGCACAGCCTCTCTGAACTGCTTTATTTGTAGGAGTAGCAGTCAAGAGTTTACACTTTCAGTTCTCATGAGATCCCATCATTGTGGCACACATACATAGATATTCCAAGGCTATTGAGTCATACGGCCAACTATGCCTTTCCAGTACTCAAGGAGTGTAAGCCAGTCAGTCCGTCTGCCCGAGTAAATTTGGATACCCAGCCAGTCATCTTGGTTAAGATTTAAGTTAAGATTAACAGAAAATGTTGGTAATTATACTCCCTTAAATGACTCATGTAGTTCTATGCATGTGTTAGCTTGCACAGTTCATTGCACCTCATTTATACACCAAAGCATGTAGCCCACTTGCAAGCAGCACCCTCATCCTGCATATCTAAATTGCTGCCCATGTCACCACTTAGTGCTTCCAAACTGTACAAGTCCTGTCCAGGAGAGCTGCACATTTTTAGGAATCCAAGTTGTCCATTACTCATAACATTTTTCCATTGTTTTGAGATGAATGCTTGTCCAATGTCCTTTACTGTTACATTTCAGAAAATCTTATGCTTGGTTCAAGGGAACAAGATCAAAAGCCAAAAAATATGCATCCCTTTGGCAACAGAATTATATTACAAAATTACATTAAAAAATTGAGAAAAACATACCTGTGAAATCCATCCTTGAGAATTGTTCTGGTTACAGTAACTGATGCTGGCCAACTTTCATCAGGACAAGATGACAGTGCACCTGAAAAATCAGACGGTACATTAGTGTACTACATGCATCTCTAGCAGGCACCGCATTCACTCAAATCCAACCCCTTAAACTAGTCTTGGACTGCTGCTCTAAAGGAGTCAAAATGTCTTACTGAGAAACAGTGAAATACAAAGTACTCCAATCCATACTTGCCCTCCTGCCCTACAGACTCATTCCCCTTATCTTATTTGGTTACCTTAGTGTATTTCATATACATGACTAACAAAATGTGTGAGCACTAATGTGTATTTCCAGCAATTTATTCTAAAAAGTGCAAAAAGGTGATGTTATCAGCCAGTCAGCTCCACCCCCCTTACACTGCCCAGAGTTCTTTCATTTGACTGCAAAATATACAAATACAAGTAATCTGATTTTTAGTATCGACCATATGGAGAGTCAAATATGCATACACAGGCTGCAAAACGCACAGATATCTTCAGTATCTTTGTATTCAGACAATCTATGGGGGTTACAGCTTTTCAGTTTGATGAGGACACTAATATCATACCAATATGAATTAATTTGATCCACATACCAGAATTTATGTAGTTTATCTACATCAAATTAAAAAAGACTGAACACATTCGGGCTGCCACTAGAAATGCTCACTCACTGTAAGATAAGGGCATGCTTATGGGGACACTGAAAAATTCTGTATATAACACTGCCCAACATACATAATACTGCAAAGTTACATTTATAGTCTTCTCAACTATCAATTTGTAAAAACATAAGTTACACGCTTAAATTATCATTATTTAATCCAAATCACTTTGAATGTCAGCCACCAGACAACTCATCCTTCCAGCAGCTGCTCTCAAAGTGCACCCGTCCCCTAATGTCCCTTCAGAGTCTGCTGCTCAGAGTCCAGGAAGATGCAATAAGCAATGGTCTACTAGGCGCCCATCCCCTAATGTCTCCTCAGAGTTCGCTGCTCAAACAGTGAGTCCAGGCAGATGCAATAAGCAATGGTCTACTACGTCCATCAAAAAGAAACCTATAATTTGGTGAGGGAATGGTGGATTGGTTGTCAGTAGACTAGAAATAAAAATCCAGCATCATGTTGACAAACTAGATAAAATATCTATCATTAATGTAAGTGGACAACTTCTATTATTCCATCTGTCAAGCTTCAAATTAGGAGACAGATTTCCAAGCTACTTGCTTTCCTAGGTAAAGCATGAGTGGGATGCCCTGGAGGATAGTCACAAACAATAAAGATCTGGAGATGCCCAGGTTTACAAAACTTGAACTACATTACAGGCGTTTAAGTTGCTGCTGCACAACATGCCATAAATTGAGAAAAGTTTGAAGGCTGCAAAGATGGCCATGGATCTAGTGGAATCAACCTTCAGCTTTGTTATAGATTTACATACAAACATTACAGAGTTTGAAAAACTACTTGAACAAGGACATTCTGTTAGTGTCCCAGCTTGAAGGGTACATAAATAACTGACCATCTTTCCTGACTGCTTTTGTTTGGTGTAAATACAGTGGTCTGTGACCATCCAAGGCAAGGAGCAAGTGGCCCCCTCTGCTGGAACAGTTGGGGAGGTATTGGAAGATGTACAGTTTAAGACATCCCTGATGAAATATTACATACACAATATACATCATACATACATGATTACACACAGTACAGGGAGTCAATACAAAAAGGTCCAGTCCCTGATGTGGAAAAGTTTGTCTGCGCTTCTCATTTCCAAGTGTAGAGTTTGCACATAAGTTTGTGAGGCAGACAGAATATGGATTACTCTGCTGGAATTGGGGGAAAATATGGTTAGGTTGAATGTCCAGAACAGGCTTTGTGGACAACTGGGAAGACAGTTGTGGATCCAGAACCAGGGCTACTTCATGAGAAGCCTGAGCAAGGGGAATCTAATTTGCTTGATCCAAAAAGGAGAGTATGAGCATCACACAGAGAAATACAGATGGCAACTGACAGACCAAGGCATCCCTTATTGGCTATTCTTGTGGAGGGATGATGGAAAGTAATTGCTGCAATTGATGCTAATAGGAGGTGCAAACAGATCGCACCAAGGCTTTTCCTAGCAGTGAAATACTAAATGTACCAACCACTAGATTGAAGGACAATTCATGAGGCATCAAAATCTACTGGAAGAGCCTATCTGCATGGTACCTGGTCCATCCTGAAAGCCTTCCCAGCAACCCCAGGAAATGAGGCATCTGTAGTCAATCTGGCTTTGGGTAGGGGTTGAAAAAAGGGCATTCCTATTATGACTATGGAGTACATTAACTGCATTAAATGCTTCCTACAGACTAAGGAAAGAATGGGAATGCTGATTGTGTCTGATGAGTCTTGGCCATCACTTTTTTTAAAAAATAAGAGAGCGTCAGGAGGTCGGCAAGATAGAAAGGTCAAGACTGAGATTTAGTAACGAAAACCTAGTAGTTTGGACAATCGAGCACTTTGTGCCCAGATGGTTCTCTCAGAAAAATGAAGGCTTGGGAAGAGTCCATTTTTACATGTTGAATAAGGTGATAAAGAAAAAAGCATACACTATTTACAAACTGTTCCTGAAAGTCCTTGTTACAAGATTCAGTACCTTCAGTCCTATGCAATGAATATCAATGTGAATTTGCTCAACAGTGATAGGGAAAGTGTGCTCGACACATTCAGCTGTCAATAGACATTTATGTTGGGGGAGACCGTGAATGTTTATGACATTACTGCGGATAGTACTTAAAAACCATGTCTTGATAAAACTGATACTCTGTATCTTCAAAACACGAATTCAAATGAATACAGGGTCAAACAGGGATTCCGCTGTCTCAGTTATTAGTTCTTGTTGGCACATCACATTGCAAACAGTGAAAGGGATCATGGACTTTGCAAGGACCATAACAAAAACTTTTTTTGTGTATGCTGCATTAATCTTCATGGGATACCCAGAGATTTCATTTTACCACAGTTTCTTTGTGCTTCTTAAAATATCCGGACTTCATTCCAACATGAAAAATCATTTCTCAGCTGTGCCATTTAAAGGAAAAGCCCACCCTTTCCTACAATTTTAAACTTGACCCCGAGGCTGCTTTTCCCCCACATGTCAACAGCTCCTGGATTGCAGTCTTGGACAACTCAGGAAGTGTGTATGGGGAAGAGTTTGCAGTGCTCATAACATAGGAATACAAAATTACAAGCTTTACAAAAGCCTGGAATTTAGCTACCTTTTTAACTGAAAATGTGCGATAGCTATGAATAGCTTATACAACAAACTCAGAGAAAAATGTATATGATGGCCATTCGGGAATAAAATCAAGCATTCCTGCTATGAAAGGTGTGAGATGCCTGTGATTCACATTGTATCTCAATAGACTAGGCAGACAACATAATTTTAAGTCTAGCGTGGCTCTCATAAGGGGAACGTGAACTGGACTCTGGTAAGGGGACAAGAAAGCACCAGAACAAGGGCATGTGCCAGGCACAGTGTTGGAATGAAATGATAATCTGTTTCAATGAGGCCTATGTACAATACACATTGAAGCCTTCGACACAAAGGCATACCATGCACACAAGCACACCACAGACCAGTCACTTATGCTAGCTCTGGCACCAGTCAATGGTGCAAGACTCTACACCAGCAACCTCAAAACTGGCACTGAAGACAGACGAGCCTGTAGGTTTTGGAAGAAAATGGAGATTAGGGTCTACCTACAACATGGAAAGAGGATGAAGAGTCTTCACCAATGACATACCACGGGTAACTTGTAATGATCTTAGGAAAGGCTGTAATGAGATTACTACTCTGGGTGTCACAGCCTAATTTATCAGTTCTGCACTTCAGTTAACTGTACCACTAGATAAGAGCCATACTTTAATTCCACAACCTGGCATACTACTGTAGAAACAACAGCCTACTTTAGAAACAACATTTTCTTAGTTTTTGGATAAAATGCCACAGAAGAAAGGACCAGTTATAACCAGTGTGTTTTCTGGAAGAGGTTTGTGCTGGCAAACTCTGCCAAACCGGCATCAAGGCTTTGAACCCTCCCGACCAGAGTTTTCCTAGTATATAAAGATTCACAGCAGTCAGTTGTGATATTAAGTGTCAAAATGGTTAATTCATGACAAGTACACTTCCTGTTTCTTCCACAAACAGTAAAGGTAACTGTGGTGGTTGTCCTGTGATGACATTTTTTCAAAGACACTTGTGGTCCACTTCAACTGGGCAAAGTCCACCAACTAGGAAAGGGGGGGGGGAATAGAGATGGAGGGTTTTAACACAAACTTTATCAAAAAATATAAATCAAATCAGGACACCTAAAGAAAGGTAGGCTTGATATGAGACACACACACACACACACAAGGAAAGCTGGTGTTGGAATGCAGAGGTCCAGAAAGCCATCAAAAGAAAGGAGGAGTGCAGGGAGAACTAGGAGATAGAAGAGACTGACCAAGCTAGGAAGGACTACTGGGTTGGCTAACAAAAGAAGCTAAGAAGTTGCATCAAAGAATAGGGCATCAGAGGCACTCTACCAACTTCTGGAAAATGATCAGCAAGTCACTTAAGAAACTAAATCAGGTTGCAAGGCAAAGACAGAAAGATAAAGACAGACACCCTTGATAAGGGATGCCGACAACAACCTGCTCACAGTCCACAGGACATCAAAGGTAGATGAAAGTAAGAACAGCACTAAGGAAAATAAAGTCAGGGAAAGCAGCAGGCTCAGATGAGGTTGCAGCAGATATGATAAAGATGCTGGGTGAGATAGGGGAGAAATAGCCCTGAGGGCACTTGTAACTGTGGAGAGAAAGAGAGTATTCCAGATGACTGAGAATAAGCATACACATGCCAGTGTACAAGAACAAAGGGGATATCCACAACTCTGGGCAGTACAGAGGCATCAAACTCATCACATTGCATGAAAGTTCTGGAGAGGGTGATTGACAAATGGATACGCAGAATAGTAGAAAGTAAGATGGGAGATTAGCAGTTCAGATCTGGGTGCAGCACAACTGACCTGATGTTTGCAATGAGATAGTTACTTGAGAAACAGCTACAGAAGAGGAGAGTCTAAAATGGGCATTCCTAAGACTTGGAGAAAGCATACGACAAGGTCCCAAGAAATACGATCTGGGCATTACTGAGGTGGTTTGAAGTCCCATAAACATTGGTAGAATTAGTGCGGGCTATGTACAAGGACCCAATGACTCAAGTACAAAACAGTGCTCGGCCTCGTAGTGGGGTTTCCCAGTGGGAGCGTGAGTACACCAGGGTTCAGCTCCGAGCCCACTGCTGTTCGTACTGGATGATGGACTACATAAGTAAACAGGTTGGAGGGGAGAAAGTTGCTGTATGCAGACAATGAGGCATTAACAGGCAGACTGAGCAAGAACATGGAATGCAAAACTAAAGGCACGTGGGATGAAACTAAGCACAGATAAGAGTGGTAATGGCAGCAAATTGGGGAAATCAGAAGAAGCTAAGAACAAAGATACAAGGGAGAAAGTTGCTGTATGCAGACAATGAGGCATTAACAGGCAGACTGAGCAAGAACATGGGCAAAGGATAGGAGAATGGAATGCAAAACTAAAGGCACGTGGGATGAAACTAAGCACAGATAAGAGTGGTAATGGCAGCAAATTGGGGAAATCAGAAGAAGCTAAGAACAAAGATACAAGGGA
The DNA here is from genome assembly GCF_019279795.1 of Protopterus annectens. Taxonomy (NCBI): domain Eukaryota; kingdom Metazoa; phylum Chordata; order Ceratodontiformes; family Protopteridae; genus Protopterus; species Protopterus annectens. Next base: position 502,693,647 of record NC_056734.1, on the reverse strand, counting down.
AGACAGCGGAACAGGTAAACAGCTTCAAGTATCTGGGAGAGGTGGCTGAAAAAAAAAGGAAGTCTGCAGCCAAATGGCGCAGAATGTCAGGTATAGTCCGACATAAGAATGCCAAAGAAGATGAAAAGTAAGTGTACAAAGGCAGTGGTGCGACCAGTACTACTATATGGTACAGAAACCTGGGCATTAAAGGCAGAACGGTTGAGAAACCTAGAGATGATGGAAATGAAGTGCCCAACAAGGGTGGTAGGATGCACATTGCGGGACAGATGAAGTGAGGACATAAGAGCAGAAGCCAGAGTAGATCCAATGGCAGAAAGGATCAAAGAGAACAGATAACTGTGGTCTGGACACGTGCAAAAAAGCAGAAGACAATCTGGTGATGAGAATTTGGGACAGACAGGAACAAGGTACGAGGAAGCGAGGTCATCCAGCAAAGAGGTGGGAGGACTGCGTAAAAGAAGATGAGCGACAGTCAGGAATGAAATGTCGAAGGCAGGAGTGCAGCACTGAATCGAGAGAGTTGCAGACAGTTTACAAGATACCCTGACCCCATGTAGAAAAATGGAAAAAAAGGGGTCCAATGATAATGACCCATGAAGAAAATATGTAGGTAGGGTAAAGCCACTCAAGGACCACACAGGCCAACATATTATATGGAGCCATAAGTTGTGTTTCAACTTGGATCAGTTTCCAACTCTGATCAGTTTCCAACAAATTAAGATAAACAGGGACAACCTTAGGTGAACTAGCACCCTAGGTGTAGGGCTTCATTCCCCACTGCTGCCACCACAGCCTCTCTCATTATCCAGATTTCTTTTTATTTTGCTCTTCCGCTTTATCATGCATGTCTCACACACTAATTGGGTCATACTGTCCTGTAATGAAGGTTGAGAAAATAACTGAAGCCGAGAGTGCCTGCAAGGCCCCCAGAAACAAGGGAGGTCCTAGAAATACGAGCATACATTTTAAAAGTAACCACTACCATCCTTCAAATCAATGATGACCTGAAAAAACAAAAAAATCATGACAATAAGAAAGAGTTGCTTTTTGCCTTTTCCTGCATCCTCGCAACAGTACACAGCTTTGCAGTGCATACTGTGAAATTTAAATTATGCAATGGAGTTGCAGATATTCTGAGGTCCATTTTAGAGATGTTTTCCAACTTGTTGATCCGATGATGGCCTGCACAAAAACCAAAAGCAAGGAACAGAAGACATGTTTTGCTTTGACAAAAAAGACAAACATGTGGCGATACTCAGTTCAAACTTGCACTCCCACAAAATGACAGATGAAATCCTAAATGGCGAGAGTCATATTTCAAGTGGCTGCTGTCATACAGCATACCTGAGGGAGGAGACTGAAAGAGCACATACAATTTATCTAAAGCTACTTAAGCTGCTTCTTTAACTCCCCCCCCACCCCCCCCAAAAAAATAATCGCATGCATAGGACTGATTCTGTAAAGTGGAAAAACATAATGATCTCAGGAATGTATTACAAAGAAAGTAATACCTAAAGGTTTGCATCCATGGCGTTATCCTGCTGGACTTGTTAATGATTCCCCATACCACCAGGAATTGCTTGCCCTGTTTGATAGGCAGGGTGTTGACTTTTTACTTTCCTTAATTAATTTTTATAATACTGAAATTGTAAGTTTGAAAGAAGAACTTGAACAGCTTGAAATTAGTTTACAGGGGGATGCTGATTTTTTTAAGATATAAATATGACTACCCCCCTCCCCATAGTCTTTCAAACTCTATCAAAAGTTCAACATGACTGGTTCGGTTGCTTCTCCCAACGATACAGAAGACATTATTGTTCAAGAACATTTACCTGTTCACAGGAGTGAACGTATTAGAACAATGCTAACAATGTTAACGCACAAGGAAATAATCAACAAGGGGAATTATTAAATAACACTAAAGGGGAGCAGGGTTTTCAGAGGGTTGTGAACAGGTGGAACAACAACAATCGAACCAACAGGAATCAAGTGCAGAGGAGAAAACGAGGGAACCAACGGCGGAGATGACACCACCTACACCTGAAGGACCAAGTGTCCTTACATGCCAGCAAGGGGACTTCAAAATATACAATTATACTGCGTTAACAGTTGATCAACATTTGATTGTACCTGATAGGAGGGCTGATTTTGTTAAAATGGCAGTGGGCCTTAAACTATTTGTACGTAAGTTGAATTTAGCTTTCAATTTGGGGAACACACCCACACTCGTCTAGCATCTTTAACCCCCCCCCCCCCAGTTTACTGTGTACTGAATATTTTTGAGAAACTATGCGAAATTGATTTAAGGACAAGATTGGACTCCCATAAATATGCTAAAAAGGTGAATTGTAACATATCTAAAAGCGAGTCAGAATTCATTGCCCTACTGAATCAATGTAAAATTAAGGTCATGAAGCCGGATAAGGGTGGGGGTCTTGTCTTTATGGACAAATATCAGTATGAAAATAAGATGCTTGATCACTTACAGTCTGAAGCATATTCAAACGCTAGCCTAAATGAAGTCCATCTGGCATATAACAGAATCAGGGGTGTACTTTATGATCTGTTTTTAGAAGGCAGCATAGATATGGATACTTTTCATTTTCTTTCTATGCCAGCCCCAAGGACTCCAACTATTTTTGGGTCTCCGAAAATGCACAAATGTTTGGGAGATCCGCCTTTCAGGCCAATAGTGGATGGGAGAGGGTCCATCACCTACGCATGCGCAAAGTAGGTAGACAGTATTCTTAAATCCCTTATCCAGGATGAACCACAAATATGTAGGGACTCCTGGAGTTTTTTGGAGAATATTAATCAAATGGTTTACAACAAGGATTTTATCTTTCTGGTCATAGACGTTAAAGACTTCTATACGGTCATTCCCCAGCAATTGGGTATTGAATGGACCAGGAATTTTATGTTTTTTAAAAAAGCGGACAATACACAGATATATCTTGTAGAAACCTTATTGGTCTTGCTAATAAACTGTTTTTTAAAGGTCAATTTTTTCTCCAAAAAAACGGGATAGCTATGGGGTCCCCTTGTGGAAGTAGTTTCACAAACAGTGTAATGGCATTTTGAGAACGTAATTTACTGTTTAAGAATCCTATGTATCAACAATATGTTGCTTGGTACACTAGGTACCAAAACTGTTTTTTTATATGGAAAGGACACAAACCAGATACCTGCCTTCATAAATAGTATCTTACAGATGACTAATTTTCTTGAGTTTACACACACCATTGGAGTAGATGGAATTAACTTTCTTGATGTCAGGATTTGTCAAGATAAAGACAATAAAAAAATTTAAATCCATGATCTATAGGAAACCTACACATTCAAACAGTTATCTCCATTTTACTTGTAGCCACCCCTATCATCAAAAAAAGAGGGGTAGTGAAGGGGCAGTTTGTTAGAGCAGCCAGGATAATTTCTGAACAAGATTTTGTTTGCGAATGTGAAAGTATTAAAACGATGTTTTCTAATAGAGGATATCCAGATGGCTATAATTAAAAGGGAATCTGGACATTTTAAACATGTGGAAGAACAATGCTAAGGAAGGAGGAAATTCATATGAATAATACTAACACAATCATAAGTAAGTCTCCTAGTATAAGTTTCCTCTTTACATACTGCATAGATCATGAAGTTATTAAAGAAATTGTTAAGAATTGAAGTATTATTTTGGAAGATCATGCATTGTGTAAAATTATTGGCTCGCAATCTAAATTCACTTATACAAGAGATGTTAATCTCAAGAATCTAGTAGAGATGGGTAAAACCAAGAATAAAGTTGTAGGGATGGGTAAATGTGGTATGTGCCCACAACGTAAACATATCATGCCCGGTGAAAGAATAAAAATTAATGGGAAATATACCATCTGAATGGTAAATATAATTCCAAAACAAAAGGGGTTCTGTACGTGGCCCTGTGCGAGAACTTTCCCTCCTATATAGGTAAAACCGAAAGGATGTTAAGAAAAAGAATTTATAAACATCTGTAGGCTATAGGGAGGAGGGATTTAACCAGAGCTCTCGTTAGATACATAGTTGATCACTCATTTTCATTAGTGGTTGTTCATCAAGTTAAGAATGATACAAGAGGAGGTCCATGGCAGCTGCATCTAGAAGAACAAGAGGTGTTCTGGCAAATTAGAACATCTGCTTATCAGCCTCCAGGGCTTAATGAATACGCCTCTATTAAATGCGCTCTGAAATTAAAAGCATTATGTAGATAATTTAGCATAATGTTTTCTTGCCTTTTATCTTCTCAGATGACTAACAGGTTCTCAATTAAAGTGTTCAATAGAAAGTAATTAAAGGAAAATGTGTTAAAGTTTTATATTACATGCTAATATAATAATGTGCATATAAATATTTGAATATGATATATATTTAATCTTTTAATCAGTTTAAAGGTATAATTTTTAAGTTTTCATTCCTTGCTGGTAAATAACTTTCTGATGCTTATAACGAACTATGTCATGAATTTTGTCTAGTAAAGGAACTTGGACTTATTCATGCATATAATTACATTATGAGTATAGGTATAAGTTTTGATTAGTTTGAGTTTATATTTTACTTTAATACTCACATGTATATAACTAATATTGTGAGGTTTATTGAGTAGTAGTGGTTCAGCATTTTTTTGGTGTCTATAAGGTTATAGTTGAATACTTTTAAATGCCTATTTTAAATTTGCGTTTTAATTGATAAATTTGATAATTTGTTAATTTTTTTAGAATCAATTGTTACATGCCTAAAAGTATACATAAATAGGAAGCTGTGTGATTTTCAGTGTTTGTCTGAACCCTCCCGAAAGCGCTTATATTAAATAAACAGTCCGTGTCTAGCTGTATTAGTCAGTTTTCATTTTGGTTTTTAAATTTAATTTTTTCGTATTCATAATGATCTCAGTAATAGATTCCAGCATATTGCCCATAGAAAAGTTAGAAGTGAAACTGTGCAGCCCTCCGAGTGTTATACATATACACACACAAATTATACATACATATTATATATATATATATATATATATATATATATATATATATATATACACACACACACACACACACACACACACACACACACGTGTATGCAAGTGTGCCTATATATGTGTGTATGTGAA
>NC_056734.1:502539611-502645807 GCF_019279795.1 Protopterus annectens | reverse complement strand
TTTCCCACCACATCTATAATCTCATGGGCAATAGCTAACTGTAAATAGAACAAACCTACCAGTTGGCATTCTGCTCAAACTTCACCCCCTCATCTCACAAAACTATCAGGAAACCACACAAGCCTAGTGACTACACAGGACCAGGTCCTGGAGGTGCTCTCAAAAGGCCAACAATTATGCATTCCAATGGACCTGACAAAATCCCACCAGCAGGAAAAAACTATTTCTATGCCTCTAAAAACACTTTCATGACCAGCCTCCAAACTAGTTTCATGCCAAGTGAGTGGAGGACAGCACGTCATACCTCTGCACACGGGAGGGCTATGCAATGACCCAGGCAATATTCCTCTAGTCTGACCTGCCTCGTATACAAAACGAGAGAAAGACTTCATAGAACTAATCAATAAGGACACGGGGAGTGTGCCCCCCCCCCCCCCAGCAGCTTGGTTTCATTAACGGCAGCTCATGTCTGCTCATTACTGAACTTCTTAAAAAACAAATTGCCAACGTGATGGATGACGGAAGACCGTGCCTATCCTGATCCCGCCAAAGCCTTTGACTACACCTCGCTTGAGCATCGTGGATAAGCTTAACGGGCCAAGAATAAACCCCCATGTCACCCAATTGGAAACTGACATACAAACGGGACACAGGAGTAAGGATAGTGCTTGCCACATCAATAAAAAGACTTTCCGCAAGTGAGGTCCCACAGGGCTCTGTTCTGTGCCACTTATTTAGCATCTACTCCACAGAAGACAAAACAAGTATCAGGAGCTTATGGGTAACCAAAAGTTAGTGAATGCAAACTAGCAGCAGTAACTAAACTCCCAAGAGCTCAGCTAGCCTACAACAGAGTTTGTCCTAAACGCTGTCAAGACATTGCTAAGCGAGTACAGGTTCATAAGTAGGTACTAGGCTAAATAGAAAAAATACAAATAACGTTTCAAAATGTTTTAAAGCAAGTATCCGCTGAAAAACGCCAAGATACCGAAAGAGCACAAACATGAAACTATGTCTATCGCACTGCATAGAGCACAAACATAAAACGATGTCTGTCGCACTGCATAAAATCAGACAGTTTGAAGGAAAATAGTAACAAACGTGCCCCATGGATTTGATTATCCCTCAAAATTTTACTAGAAGTAAAACAACTTACCTCTCACCCTCTGTCATTACTGCGCCCTTTGATTATTCAATACTCGCGGCGCGGGCTGAAAAGTCAAAGGATTGGCGCCGACCAGACGTACAACCGCACGCATCTAGCCAATCGCGAAACTTTGAAAATCTACACCTCCGCCCTAGACGTTGCTCGACTTTGTCTATTGGTACTGTTCTTTAATTCATTTTTATCTCTTTTAGAACTGGTGCGTTTCTTTATGAAAAATTAAAAATAAAATTATAGTAGTAATTAACAAAAAATATGGGTTATATTTTAGTGCAATAATCCCGCAATGCCTTTCTCTCAAATTTTGCTATTTCCTTCCTATCCCCCTTTCCACCTGAAGATTTGGGGAAAAAGGCGATCGAACCTCTTAGAGCAAGAAATCTGGCCAAAGCCCTAAATAAAAGTGGGACAAAGGCCCAAAAATAAGGATTATTTTTATACTGCTCTTACAATTACAAACTTAGAAAGTTGATAGAATGACAAGCTTTGCATTAACATTAATTCTGTTAAGGGTAGGAAGTCTGCAACTCAAATGTATGTCATAGTTTCCAAACTTCATTCTTGAAAGATTTCCACTAATTTGCCTGAAAATCACAATTATATGAAAAACGGACCAAAAATATGTAACAAAAATCTGGGCATTCTGCAAAAAGCTGTACAGTTGAGAGGCACTTTATAACAGAGCTACAGCCTTTTACTTCAGAAAATAATCATCTTTTTGGATTAACAGTACTGATAAAAAATACTCGATTATTTTTTGGATTTTCCCCTCATTTTGGATATAAAAGGTTGAGAACTAGCACGTCTGCTTAGGCTTTCCCAACGTAAATGACTGGAGGAGGTACTGCTGAATGGCCATACAAATAATTCTGACAACACACATATATACGTTGTAGCTTTTTAAGTGTGTTTCTCGTGGTTCAAAAAGCAGCCACGAAGAGTTTATCCTCTTACGACTTCAGTAATATACCGTTATACGTAGTCGTTACGGCATGCAAACACTTTCAAATTACATTTAGACTATTAATAGAAGTAAATACTACGGGAAGGCAAATATGCACATTCTGATTAAAATAAGTTACTATGCCACATTCTGTATTTTAATGAAAAATGCAAAGCAGTATAGATTAAATTGTGATTTAAACATTAAGTGTTACAATTTGATAAAGGTATACATTTCAAAAATTACAGTATTTAATAGGTACTTACCAAATGAGTAATGTGCAATGCAGATGATCAAACTAAACTCAACAAAAATCTTACAATACGACAGAAAAAAGGAAAACATAGTTGGTCGAAAGAAATTTGGCGATAGTAGAGAACGTTAAGTCCTGATGCAGAATAACGAGTGAATTGGTTACTTAAGAGTCAGTATCATCAAACTTTTTTCTCACCTGTCAAATTGAACTATGATAGTTCAGTAACAGATTCGCTGAGGAGAAACACCGAGGTGGGAAGGGAGAGAGGATTCTATATTTGTAGTTAATAAAAATAGATGATTGTTGTTATATAGACGTAGTCCAAGAAAGATCACCCTGCGCGTTTGCTACTGCGCATATAGGTGTGACTTTTCTAGAATTAAACTGCACATCGGTATAAACAAGCGTTATGTTGGTGTGGTGGCGAATCTGATGATGGGAGTCCACAGAGTTTTGTGTAATTGTTTTGACCGGAAGCATATATGTCTGAAGGCGGTAGAGAAAGGTTGTTTCCAGGATATGCACTTATGCTTAATTTATAACATTTTTATTGACTAACAGAAAACTTTAAGCGCGGTGTTTTTATTGGATTTTTTTTAAACTGAGGTGATATGGGATCTATAAATAAGTATCAAATCGCATTTGTTTTAATAACCGGTATTAACGGAGTCCCAGTAGCGTAAATGCATATCCGGGTAAAGGTAGGTACTCGAAGCTATGGTTGTCATGACGATATGAGGGTACCGGAAAAGTTTTGATGAAATATGCTCTGGTAGGAATGAAAAACTGCAATCCTGATTATTAACTGGTGGTAGTAGTAATTGCGGTTGGCGTTTGGGTCTTGAATTTCCCTCTGATGCGACTGTTTGCAAAATCCACAAAGTGATGTGATTTCCAAGCAGTTTGATCCCATCTGTATTTCCAGACCAGTACCAATTTATAGGTTGCGTGTTCACACTACACGAGGAGAAAACCCAAAACATCGGTAAGATTGTATTATGCATAAACGTCTAACTTTTATTAGATAACTCTAAACGATAACGCCGCCGAAAAGCCAATTTTTTTTCATTCTAAAAGTCGCACTGTGCAAAGTTGCCCACACTTCTTTTACAATTTTTTTTTTACTTTTATAACATTGCCGCCTCGTAGCAAGAGGTTCCTCTGTTCGATTTTCGGCTGGGGTGCTTTGTGTGCAGAGTCAGCCTAGTATCTACCTATGAAATCTGCCCGAGGACATTTATAAGCCTAGCCAGAGTGTGTCAGCTTTTGCCGCCCCATTAATTAACTGAGCTTCTGTCAAGAAGAGCCAGTGAAGTGATCCCAGGGGTGTATTTTCTGTTACTCATCCACTCGTCAAGGTTTCACTTTGAAGGGTGTTCGTGAGGGGCTCTACCTAATTTGTTTGTGTGTCTTTCGGCTTTTCCCGGTTAGGGGTCGCCACAGCAGAACTCCGGTCCGCTAATGACTGGTAGTAAATTTTTACGTGCCGAGTTGCCAGCCCTGACGCGCAACCTTCAACAAAGGTACACAAAAGATGCTGAAGCTGAGAATCAGACAGGACAACGTCTTACTGTGAGGCGACAACGCTACCGCAGCACCACCGTCGTAATCTAGTTAGGAATTTTGTTCCAAAGCATAGAGAGTCTCTGTGACAGGAATCTATCCCTCCAGCATATTGTGGTGAGGTTTAGCTCACTAGAGCGAGTGTCTCACAGTGACTTGGATTTCTTTAGGTGGAGCATGTCCATCAGTTCTGAGTTGGACATGGCTTTGTAAGTCAGGCAGAGATCCCCTCTGAGTAAGCGATATGCCACTGAATACAGCTAGAGTTTTTCCAGTCAGGCTGCATAGGACATATGTCTGAGGCCAGTAATCCTCTTGGTGAGGTACTTTTGTGGTCTTTCCAGCTGTTGGAAGTGTCTTGTGAGGTACATCCCAAATGGGGCATTGTACTCTATGATGGGTCTGATGAGTGATGAGTAGAGGGGCACTATAACCTCTTTATTTCTAGATGCGAACCCTTTAGTAATTAGCTGGGCTGCATAGAAGGATTTCCTAACTACTTTGGCAATATGATTGTCAAAGGAGAGATTACTATCTACCTGGGTCCCCAGATCTCTTATTACCTCTTCTGTATTAAGGGGGCTGCCACCTATGTGGTAATTAATGGGTGTTTTGTTTTTCCCAAACAGGATGACTATGTATTTTTTGGCGTTTAGCTTGAGACCTTGACTTTGACACCATGTCCGTCTCAGTAAGGCCCTTTTGGAGAATGTCCGTGTCAGCCAGAGAGTCAGTTATGGCTCCCAGTTTGCAGTCATCGGCAAATTTGGTTAGCCATAGTCCTCCTGTGTTTGCCTGTACTTCTGAGAAGTATATGCCGAACAGTAGGGTTCCCAGGACTGAGCCTTGTGGGACACCACTTGTGACTGGTTTAGAGTTGGACCTGGAGCCCGCTATTCTTACTGTGTGAGTTCTGTCTGTAAGCTAGTTGGCAACCCATCTCGTGACATGGGGGTTTATGTTCAGGCTGATGAGTTTTTCTATATTTCCCGAGTGGGGATGGTGTCAAAAGCCTTGGCAAGGTCAAGGTAGGCTGTGTGAACCACCTTCCCCTCAAATGGTTTTGGTGACTGTCTCAAAGAAGTCAACCAGGTTTAGTAGGCATGATCTGCCCTTAACAAAGCCGAACTGGGTCAGGTCAAGTGTTTGGTGGTTCCCAATGTCTTTGTTAATTAGTTCCATGATGATGTGCTCCTTAGCCTTGCAGACCAGGCTAGTTGGGCTTATGGGTCGATAGTTACCAGGGTCAGTTGTGGCCCTTCCTTTGTGGAGCAGAATAACCATTGCTGTGCGCCATTCTATGGGCACATAGCCTGTGGAGAGGCTGAGGTTGAACAGTGTGTTTAGGTGGGGGGTTAGTTTGTTCTGTAGTTCATGCAAGACGCAGCCTGGGACACCATCTAGCCCCATTGACGCTGTGCTTTTGGCTTTTGAAAGGGCTGTTTTCACCTGTGCATCTGTGATTTCTGGGACACTACACTTTTCCGGTATTATTGTGGGCCCTGGGGGTGAGAGAGGGTGAAGTTTGCACTGAATCTATATGCCAGGATGTTGGAAATATCAGTAGGTTCAGTATATTTTGTGCTATTTTGCACTAGCTCAGAGCATGTCTGCTAGTTGCCACTTAGATTCTTGACATAGCTAAAGAAGGCATTGTGGTTATCTTTCGAATCCTTGGCTATTTTTTTTTCGAAGTTAGCCTTGGAGGATTTTATGAGAGACCTTAGTTTCTTACTGATACTGATCAGGGATGTCTTTCCTTCTTGTGATTTGCTTTTTTTTTTTCTGAACTAGTTTCCTCTTTCTATTATATAGCCTGTTTATGACAGGGGTCCACCAGACTGGTTTCCTTATCTTAGAGGAATGAGTCTTGGTTTTGCTAGGGATGGCATGATCCATGCATCCTTGCAGGTGCTCATAGAGTGCATTTGTAAAGGTTCCTGCATCTTGGACACTGTTATCCTTTAGCGTGGGGGCTGTGAAACTTGCCACCTCTGTCTTAAGTAAGTTGAAGTTTGCTATAGAAAAGTTTTTCACTGTGGTTTCCTTGGTTGGTGGTGTGGTGTGGACATCCAGAGTGATTAGTTTATGGTCTGATCTAACCAGTGACAGGTTGACCTCCGGTGCGGAACACCTGTCGCCCTTGTTGGTGATGACTAGGTCTAATATGTTTTCACCCCTGGTAGGGGAGTTTACCAGCTGATCCAGGGCATTTGAGTTGATAAATTCCAGGAAGCGCTGGACCTGGGAGTTTGTACTTGAGTAGTTTTCCCAGTTAACGGTAGGGTAATTGAAATTACCCAATATCAGGGTGTTCAGTAGGACCTTCATGTTTTCCAATGTTTCCAGAAAGGTGGAGTGGTGGTCCTGGGTCATGGAGGGTGATTTGTAGCAGGCCACAATTTGCATTGCAGGTTTGCCTGATGTTAGTTGCACATGGATGATCTCAGAGTATCATGAAGCCCCACTAACCTGGAGGTGTAGGTATCCTTAATGAATATGGATACACCCCCTCCTTTTGTGTTTCGGTCCATGTTCTGTGGCCGAAATGTGTGGTATGAGTTGTAGCCCGGTAGTGCTGGGGTGCTCTGTGGAGCCTTGAACCAGATTTCAGTTTGCACAGATGTCGACGTTCTCCATACTGAGGAGTGCTTAGAGTGCGTGCATTTTGAGATTTAAACTCCTGGCATTGAGTAGCATAACCCTCATTTTTTATTTGTACTGTTTACGGAGGTGGGTTTGACTTTTGAGCCTTGCCTAAAAAAGGCACTATGGGGGCAGCAAGAGCCTTGGCTGGTACTCGAAAGCCTAGGGATGACAGGTGCAAGCCGTCTCTTGCGAAGCAATGAGTCCTGTCGAGCATGTCGTCCCAGGCTGACAGACACTGGATCCTCTTTGAGTGACACTAGAAGCTTAGCCAATTGTTGAAACTGATCATTTTTTCTTTATACTGCGGTATTATTCTTGGTGAGGGCAGGATGCTAGTCAGGGTCATACCCGGCTGGGCTACATGATCAGAGAGCTCTTCCATGTCTCTTTTTATGTAGTCCATGGATGTACGTCTCAGGTCATTCATACCAACATGAACAATGACAGTCATATCTGTACTTGTTCTGGAGTGACCTGAGTGCGTGTGTTATGTGGCGGATTCTGGCTCCCGACAGGCAGCTAACAGTAACCTTCTCCTTGTCCAGCCTAGTGAGTGGGACGTCAGTGTGCCTGATTATAGAGTCTCCTATTACTAGTGTGTTGGGTATGTTATTTCGCCTTAAGGGCTGTGATTGTGCGGCACACTTATTTTTGTGTTTTATGTGTTGTCTGGTTTGTGACGGGAGGTGCAAGTTTTTTGGGTGTCTGCTTTGGAGGTCTCTGATGCTTTTGCAGGTTTTTATTTACAGCCTCCGAGTATGAGTTTGTGTATTTATGTGTATTTTTTGCCAGTGTTGGCTTAGTATGTCTATGTGAGGCTGGAGGTGTGTTGCAAGTGTTAACTTTCTCCTCATGACTGCCTGTTCCAGTCTTGGGTGGAGAGAGCTTAGCCTCCAATTTAGCTATATAATTGCATCTCTCACATATGTTAATGTTTTGTGGTAGGAGGAGAGGGTTTGTGTACATGAGACAGTTGTAACATTGCCTCAGGATACCCAGGTTCACCAGCTGGACTGGAGAGTATACCTAAAATTGCCCTTTGGTCATGCCTGAATAGTAGGGTGAGCTGCTTAGTCGCTTGGTTGGTGAGAGGTGAATAATGAGTATTGCCCTGCTGGGGAATTAAGTGTCGGGGTATATAAGTGCTTGCTATTAGGTCTGAGCAAGTGCTGGAGTTGTAGGATGCTTTTTAAGTGCTTAGGTTGAGAGTTAGACTACTTTCAAGGGAAAAACTGAAGAGGAGACTTTGTGGAGCCGGGAATAATTTAGCCCTAGCTAACTGGTGCTGCCCGGAGGTGCAAAACCGTGCAAACATGTTTTTTTTACAGCAGGGAAATGAAAGAGATAGAAATTAGCCCAAAATGGCCTATAAACTACTAACTTCTGGGCTGGAACCACTCCTCCAGGGACAGATGGCTGCTCAAAGCTCCCCCTCTCGCAGGTGAACAGAGAAACCTCCTTCTATCCAAGTAAGGTATGGGCAACTCGGAAACGTATAACGCTGCCCTGAATTCAGCACTATCCTGAAAACTGGACTATACTTGCTTAGAAAGGTGGGAAACAGGGACATTTTTTTTTTTTTAAAAGATAAGGCAAAAACAGTAAAAATACACAACAGCTTTAAATGACTCCAAACAGTAAAAAATACACTTAAACAGCTTTAGATGACTACAAGCAATCAGAAAAGGCTTTTAAACAAATTCCCCAAGTAACCAGTAAAAAAATCTCAAAGCTGAGCCCTGTTTTTGTAGTCTTCAGACAAGTTCTAACTGCACACTCCTACCACTGGGGTGCAGGGGAACCTTCTCCAAAACAGAAGGTCTGGATTAGTGCTCAAGTTATACAAACAAAGCTAGATTCAGCAGGCCTGGATCTAGTCTATGCTACAGGAAACAAGGCGCACCAATTTCAGTAAGAAACAGTTAAAATATGCAGGCACTATAAGCCTTTAACCAGAAATTCCCAGCTCAGAAGGGCAGAGTCCAGCCTCTCCTCCCACAAGAGTGCAGACCACAGATCTTCTTAATGTAAAATAACTGGCCTGAAGCCCAAGTGCGTAAACCAGAATTAATACACTTTTAGAATAACAGACACTGAGCCCTCAATCAGCAGCTCCAAACTCCGAAGGATGTTAGCTACCTGTCCTGCCACAACAGTGCAGACCACAAACCTTAATGTAAAATAACTGGTCTGAAGCCCAAGTGCTTAAACCAAAAGACTTAGAATGATAGTTGCACCAAGCAGTAATAAATACAACTGTGTACTTTTAAGATGACGTAAAAACAAAATAAAGTAGGAAGAAATACAAATACAGTGAAAGCAGATGAATAAAGTGCAACTTTTTTTTTTTGTGAGCAAATGTGATGGGCCCAGGAGGAGTATCCAAATGCAAATTTACAAGAGGGGTGGGCAGTTTCAAAGCCACCAAGATTAACACCAAAACAAAAGCAGGGAGGGTGAGGGGAACTAACTGAAAAAACAGAGCCACAACTTCCAGCTAGATAGTATTCAATGCAACACAAATAAATCAATTTAAATGCTGTATTATTTGAAAAAAGTGCAGATAAAGATGTACTTTGTCCTCCCTGTGTTTGCGTTGGTTTCCTCCCACATTCCAAAGACATACAGTAGGTGAATTGGTCATAGGTGTGAGTGTGCCTGCGAATGTGTGGTGTGGAAGAACTACTGCTGCAGAGCTAGCCACCCTGGTGGTGTAAACTTTGGCTCTGGATGATTGTCACTGTTACAGCTGTGACAACCCGACCCCATGTACAAACCTGGGAAAAAAAGGTTGCGGATGGATTAAATTATATCAAATTCTTGAGGCTTTTATCATTATTGTAGGAGTTTATACGTAGTATATATTGTATGTTATAAATATAAGTTGAAGGTCTGACTTGCCTAGTGTAAGCTTGAGTTCTTTGAGCTCACTTGGGGGTATTTAGGTATCACTGTGAAAGGGCTGAATCCCCGATGAAAACTGAGACTGTGCTACAATTTCTAGTGGGCTTAAAGGTGTGATATGTACAGGAATCCGGTACAGAAGGGTGCTGTCATTACATTTGAACCATGTCTCTCACTACATAGACTTGGACTCATTCCAGATGCAGAAGTGACCCCGGATCAGACTCCTGGCATTGAGAAGGGTCACCTTGATGTTGTCTAATTTATGATTTGATTTGTTGGTTAGGTTGGAATGTTCATTCGATAAACTATGCCCAAAAACGGCGAAATGAGGTTAGCAAAGGCATTGACAAATATGCAGAACCCCTTGAGTGACAGATGTAGGCCAACACTGGTAAAGCAAGTAGAATTTTTGATCTTCTCATTTCAGAGAGCTGCACACTGGATCACTTTGGAGTTACACTAGCTACTTATCTAACTTATTAAACCTATTATCCTTTCTTTG
Source organism: Protopterus annectens (assembly GCF_019279795.1). Taxonomy (NCBI): domain Eukaryota; kingdom Metazoa; phylum Chordata; order Ceratodontiformes; family Protopteridae; genus Protopterus; species Protopterus annectens. Next base: position 502,635,822 of record NC_056734.1, on the reverse strand, counting down.
AATCCAGGGATTGTTTTTGGTGAGTGGGGGGGGGGCACTCAAGACCAGAGTGTCATTGATGGAAGCATGCATAGCAATTTTCACCAAATCCTTCTGTCTGCCTTTTGTGGGTTATGTACTACAGCATTCACTTGAGCATGTTCTGTGATCATGTCTTAATTATACTTGATCCTCCAGGTGAGGGCTTTTGAAATACTGGCATCTCTGGTTCTTAAAATACAGCTAATTGTAAACCTGTTCTTATTCAGCCTGGTGAGTGCTGAATTAGTGTGCTTAACAATGTAATCTGTAATTACTAGGAAGTTCCACGAGTTGATTTATTCTTGTTAAACTCTAGGATGTTTTGATTGTGACATGTTGATGAAGAGGTGCTTGTAGTGGATCTGTTTGAGGTGGGGATTTTTGATAATCTATTTTTCTAAGTTTTAGGAGGTTTGGGTACTAATTTCATAATGGCATCACCGTATGAGTTCTTTGTGCTAATATGAGGATGCTGCATTTATATGTGCAGGGGTGAAATGGTGTGATATTAACTACATGTGTGGGATTTCAAATCGGCTGTGTGTTTACACCTTTTGCAGATAAAATCAATTTGGTTGAGTAAGAGTTCATTTTTAGTGAGCATTTTTTACATTGCCTTAGGATAAAAAATACAAGAAGGATAGCAATGGAAGGGAAAGTTTGTCTCTCTCTGCTGGTCAGTGTTATTATCTATAGGATCTTTGGGTAGGGTGTGGGAAGGGAGAAGAGGCAATTGAACAGTCAGTTGTGGATTCCTTCTGAACCTTTGTTACATGGTAACATACTCCAGTAGGGAAACATTTAATTATGTAACAAAATATAGTTTCTTTTGAGGCTGTTTTCCTTTGTATTAACACGTTCCCTAGACACTTTATTAGCAATGTCAAGGGGCAGATGTTGGTGTGTTACAGTGATCCTGTATATGACTTTATTTGTTTTTTTGTCAGGTTGATTAGAGCTCTCACCCATACTAGCACCTTGTTTAAGTGTATGTCTGATGTGGAGTGTTTGAGGTGATCTCCTTGCTAGGAGTTTGATTTGTGGTCTGATGTAGTGTTTTCTGAGGGTTCCCCTTCAAAACATCTAAAACCCATAACACTAAAATCAAAACATCGATACCATAACGTCTAAAATGTATAATATTGAATAGTGCATCATCAAACATGTAAATGTTATAGTTTAATCTGTTAATCTTGTGGTTTCACTATGAGATGGTGTAATTTTTATTTCTATAGTTGTTATTTATATAGTGCAGGAATTTATACTATTTTTATATAGTGTTTATTTTGCCACTCTGTATGTGTATTTTAGGCCATACAGGTAAGTGACATAGACATTATGTGTACATTGTTTGTGGTGATCGTGATACAGTGGGGTTAGGAAATTAACTTTTTCCCATTGTAGTATGATCTCGGAGTTGGTATACTTAATTTATGGGGGGGCAGAGCCCCCTACATGGGAGGGTGCAGGGGGGATTGTCCCCCTGTAGAAACGTAGGAAAAAGTGTGTTTATTAGTTTGGTGTCGTTATATGTGGAGGGGATCTTATTTTCATGTGATTTGTAGTGTTCAATGTTGACCTTCTAATCCTTTTTCTGTTGAGTATTGCTAAGTAAATTTGTTGAGTTGCACACTTGCATCTGTTTCAGACATCATCAGCAGGGTTTTGCATGATGATTCCCTCTCCTGCTTGACACTTATTTCACCTGTCTGGTGTTTGTTTTTTTTTTTGCTCTTAAAGCCTTCATCTTCTACAATCCATAAGGACAGCATTCCATGGCACCATTTTAGCCACCTCATCTGATTTTCTAGCATGCTACTTTCCCTTGGAAGCCTTAATTTACTCATTCTCGAATGGGTAATCATTTTCCCATGTGAACTAGCTTCTGTCCTCTTGTTGGCTTAAGATTGTACCTGGCTGTGGTATACACCTCCATGTAAATTTATAACCTCCTTGTATGGTCTGGACAATAATTACTGTTCAGTAGTTTTTGATGCAGTACCTGACAATGTGGATAATTTTGTATTGCATACTTCTCGCATCTCCCCTGTTTGATCTAAGTAATATTTTTTCTTTTTAAACTTCAGAACTTTTTGCCCTTTTGGAAGCTAGTCCTTTCGACCCATGATCTAACTTCTGACTCCTGGTTGTTGTTAATTGCTACAGTATCTCCAAGCCACTTCTGGGTGCTACACCCTTGTTTGTTTAATTCCTGGCAGTATCCATCTCTGTTGCAGCACACTCACCTATAGCCATCTAAGACCCCCTCAAATGCACTTTTAGTCTCCCATGGCTATGGAACGTTTGCTTATGCTGGACAGTCACTTTTTCTAAATTTAGGACAAAACCTTGCATAGCATGAGATCAGATGCCTTTTATTGCAAAGTGTCAGTGTATGCCTGTGACTTTGAGTATCTTGTGTCCATAAGTTCTATGTAAACATCAGCACCTTGGATTACTGTACTACATGTTACAAGAATTGTTTGTCCAAGAGTCTGTCCTTTTAGGGCTCTCTTTGCAACTTATTCAAGTGTTTTTGGTTCTTAATACCGGGACAGGAATGGACTCCATTCCTAAATCTGGGTACAGTTAGACTTCATGAAATTAGTATTGTTTCTTTCTTTGATGTTCGCTAAGAGTGGTCCTCTAAGCATCCACCATATGCCAAGAATTGCCTCCTTTTGTACTTCATAAGGGCTTAAGTACATTGGTAGTATATTTAAATACAGTTGTAAATTCTTTTTTTATTAGACCCATTGTTCCTGCTACTATCGGAACTGAGTATCTTTCTTCCATGTTGCTGCTATTTCTCCTTACAAATCCTTTTCCATCTGCTGCCAGCATTATAGATTCAGACCTTGGGTTTGCATTTTACTCTTCCAAAGTTTGTGATGAGGCTTTGCTTTTAACTGTTCATAGGCATTATCTTTGTATTAAGAAGCAATTCTTCTCGTAGTCCTATGTTTGTATTTCTGCACAGCTGTAGTTCTACACAGACCTATCAGAAAAGAAAGTAAATAGTGAGAGGATTCTACAGAATATGAAGAGACACGCCTTGCCTAACAGTCGTTCCAGAGTTTGTTCCTGTCACCTTTCGTGTCTTGGTCCATGGTACAGATTATCCTTCAGATGGAAAGCAAAATATTTTAGTTCTATGCTGAAGTTTTTCTGCATCTGCCATTCACTTAATCTGATTTGTCTTTTTTTTAATCTAGAGATTCCTATCAATGTGTCTTGCTTTTTGAGCGTCTTTCTTCCACATTGGTGTTGTTTCTACTTAAATCTTATTCCATCAGCTGTTTCTCTGTACACAAGACACTGTAATCCGTGTAATGATTTCAATGATTAATGCTACTTTTGTCTTTTTTTCATGGGCTGCTGTATCTGGTTTCCTTTCATCTGTTTTCTTTTTTTAATTGTTGATAATGAGTGATCCCATATGATATAAACTTCATCATTCCATATTATGCTTCGTGGTTCATGTTCCAGTGCTTCTCAACTACTTCTGTGTTGTACTGCTTGCACAATCCCAAATGCAGTGGTCTTGCTACATTATTGTACCTTTCTGTCTACAGATCCTCTGCCATGAGTGCTTCACTCCCAGCAACAAGATGTGCAACCTTTTCCAATTTTCTTTTATAGAACCTGCATTTGTCTGTTTCTTCAACATTTTCAATGGACGTTACAATGTTTTGGGAGATTCAGTTGCTATCTAATTTTTAGCAACTTCTTCTTGTTTGATTTCCCTTCCTTTTCTTCCAAAGTGCTACTGTTAAGCAAAAGTGTCCTGTTTAAGACTAGTGCTTCTCTTGTTTTATAACTTTCACTATGCTTGGATCTGACAGGGTCAGCAAATGTGTATGCAATTGCATATCTGTATATGTAGTCAGTTTCGAGTAAGGAATATGTAATCTTGGTATACACTGATTTTTTTTTAAGGCAGTCTTCAGTATTAGTTTAGTTTTCTGAAGTATTCCTTCCTGAGCTTTATTCTTTATTTTTTCAGGTTTTATTGCCAACCCTTCATTTATTCCCAAATATTTTGATGCTCCTTCCTGTTCAAATTCCTTTATAAAATATTTCTGTCCCAGGTTGGTGCTTTAGCTTTCTTTTTTTAAATATTACTTTTACACATTTATCATACTTTCCCTTCCTTTATGCTTGTGGTAACATTTTATCCATTATTAATTTAGCTGTACAGTAATATATTCTATTTATTTTTGTTATATCACTTGAATTTCTCTTAATAGTCCTGATTACTTTGTTCATTTGCTTTACCAGCCTAACATTTTGGATCTTTCTTACTTTCAGTAATGTATTTCATTCATCTATCTTAATATGTGTATCCATCTCTATTAAATCAAACAGTTTTTTCCTTAAGTTTTCTTGTGGCCTGAGAACATCTTCTTTGCTCTGTTTCCTGTGAGTATTCTACAGGGAGTTTTAGAACGTCTTCCTGTGACATATCCTCTGAGATGCATCCTGCTTTATTTGCTGGTCCCCCATTTGGAGACCCTTTGACACCTCACACCATGGCATTACCTGTGTCAGAGATGCCACTGTTTCCTGCTCCTTTCCTTGCTGAGCATCTTTAACTGGACTTTCATACGGGCCTCCTACAGACTGTTGCAGAGCATCACCAGTCTCCAGTGAAATCCCACTCATGATCAGTTAGCTCAGCCAACATTAGATACGAATGCTACATACTTACTGCAGTGATAGATCTGTGTTGGTAGTTTCATATTATTCACCATTCCCTCCCTCTTGCCCCCAACCTTTTGGTATAGAGGAGGGTGTTTTTTCTCCCGTCTACTTTTATTCCCCATTCTCAATATGTGATGCTGTTTCATTGTGAGCTTCTGAGATCTGGAGTTGGGTCCTCAGGCACTGCATTTTGGCTAAAGTGTAGGAGTGAGGGTGGACTAAGAAGATTTTGAGCTGGGCTGAGTAAAGTATCTACAACTAAGTATCTACTAGTTGTAGTCCTACAGGTGAAGGATATGAAACTACCGGGGAAGATCTGCAGTAAGATAAGTAATGTAATTTGTATTTAGGCAGAGGACTTGAGGTTAAGAGAACTGTGAGATTGCTGTAAGGCTGCTTTGTGTGTTTTTTTTTTTCTTCTTTTTTTGTGAAAATCGCTTCCAGGAATATTGTTTGTAGTATTTTGGAAGTGTCCAGTACAACCACCATCTACTTAAAGTGTTTGTGTTCATTGTAATACACCATAATTTCTAAGATAATGTTTTGTTTTGCCAGTTTGCTATAAATCATGATTAGCAAGGCAAAATAAGTTCTGCTCTTCGGGATCTGATTCTGTTGACTGCTGCTGCTGATAACAACGTAATGTCCACATTGAGTGAAATAAGTGCATCATTTTTTTAATTTGTTTTGTGTACATACACACACCGTATCACATTTATATGAGGCTGAATCAGCTAAGCTAAATGTTATCTAACTGCATTCTTTCTACTTTTAAAATGCAATCTGACTGCACACAACAATTTCTTCTTAGAATGTCTACTCTTCAACAACCTTAATCACACGTAGGGGCGGAGCTTAGATGGCCAACTGAGAGCAGTGAATTTTAAGAGCTCCATAAACTAGTAAAATAATGTAGGAAAATTTTATTATTTTCAAGTTTAAAACATCAGAAATCTATAGATAAACTACTAAACTACATAAATATCAATTTTGGTGGAGATGTACAAACATTTTCCTGTCAAGTAACTTGGAGATATATTGAGTCAGTGAATATGAACAACTTGAGGAATTCTCATCTAGATGCTGCTTTGAAAAAAGAACTGCAATTGATGACATCTACGTTATAGAAGCTATCTTTGAAGATGGATGGCTTTAAAATGACTTGGAAAACCTCAAATTAAATTCTCAAAAAACAGATTGATACTCTTAACGAAGTATTACAACACCACCATACAAAAATAACAAATACAGAGATTTCACTAAATGACATTGAAGGGAGACTCAGAGGAAGAATTCCAAAAAGAATTTCTGCTTAAACAGGATATATGGCTGCTTAATAAAATAGATGACTTAGAAAACAGGGAAAGGAGGAACAACATAAGGATATTTGGTCAGCCTGAAAACACTGAAGATGAAGACATTGTTTCATTCTTAACAACCTGGATTCCTGAGTTTTTAGACTTGAATGAGGGACTTTCATTTGGAATTAAAATGGCGCATAGAGCACTGAGGAAACCTGCTTCTAACTCAACAAATAATCTCCACCTAGATCCATAGTTATAAAATTTCTTTCGTTTCTGTACAAGGAACTAATATTAAAATCTGCTTGGAGAAAATCACCCTCAAGTACAATCAAAGCCTGATAAGGTTTGACAATTATTATATTCTTCTAGAGTACTAGGTCAAAGGAAAAAAAGCCTGGCCAATAATAAAACTATTGAAACAAAACTACATTAAAGCACAGCTGACCTTTCCAGCCAAGATAAAATACTTTTTGCCAATGAGGTGAGAACCTTTAATGACTTAGAAGAAGCTACTATATTCATCAAAAACAACAGTGTCTATCCCAGAAGAAATGGAATGGATGTTTCCCTATTCTTAAAAGAATAAAAGAAACAAATCCTTGGACTGATGCTAGAAAGAAGAAACAAAAAACTGATTCTAAGATAGCTGCCCCCCCCCCAAATAAAAATAAATAACTTTTACAACTACATCTCTCAAAGTATCAGCTGATATGGTACACCACTTGTCATATGTTTTTATTTAAAAAAAAAGGAGGTTACTTAAACAACTGAGAAACAGTAATGATTTATTCAGAATGTTCAAAGAGTCCAATAATTCTTCACAAACAAAGGTAGGTCAAGATGGGTTACTATTTACATTATATATAAGCCAAACAAAGCAACATATAAACATAGAAGTTTCTATTCCCCTACTTGAACTTAGTGAATACTTATCTTGTTCATTTTTCATTGATTGTACTTGTAACAATTTAAGTAATTAATTCAACAAGGTACCATTTATCAGAGTTCATACTCAAATGTAACAAAGTAGCAACACGACTCGAACAGGCAACAATATTAACTACTGAAAGTAGTGCATAAAATAAATCAATGGTTACGCGCTTTCATCTGACTAAGCAGACTTCATCAGAACGATTAAACACAGATTTAAAACTCAAATATATAAACTTTTTTTGACGCCAAAAATGTATGCCGTTTAAAGTTTAAAAAGGCAGTGCTTAACTCTTTACCCGTTCCTTCATAGCGAGAACATTTCTCTGCATGAATTAAAACCAACTCAATCCACATAATCAGAACATGCAAATCATCTTAAATCAAAACAAAATAAATGCTTGTTATGCATAATGCTACATAGAAACACTGCAATCCATAATACTACTATAAATAAGAAATAAGGTAATACATCCACTAAATAGTACCTTAAAACCATATAAGTACTTGAACATGCATACAAAAAAATAAGAAATGCATGTAAATAGTGTACATAAACTACATATAAAAAGTGAATTTATTTATAGTAGTATTATGGATTGCAGTGTTTCTATGTAGCATTATGCATAACAAGCATTTATTTTGTTTTGATTTAAGATGGTTTGCATGTTCTTATTATGTGGATTGAGTTGGTTTTAATTCATGCAGAGAAATGTTCTCGCTATGAAGGAACGGGTAAAGAGTTAACCACTGTCTTTTTAAACTTTAAATGGCATACATTTTTTGGCGCCAAAAAAGTTTATATATTTGAGTTTTAAATCTGTGTTTAATCGTTCTGATGAAGTCTGCTTAGTCAGATGAAAGCGCTTAACCATTGATTTATTATTTTATGTACTACTTTCAGTAGTTAATAAACAGTTATTGTTGCCTGTTTGAGTCGCATTGCACCTGTGTTCCTACTTACATTACCAAGACATTCTCATCTTAGGGACAGCATTTACAGTGTTGCTTTGGTGTCTTTTTTTTCATTTCAAATGTAACAAATTAACACCATGCATAATAGCAGTAACAGTAGAGTGTTTTGAAAAAAAAATGATGTCTTGGAGACTAATGCCTTTTTCAGTTAAAGTATGATTTAGAAATGTTACTTATATCCTGGTTAAATAATAGTAGCAAGCTCTTACTACAAATGTCATCATTATTCTATCTAAACATAGTTAATATCAATTATGACAGGTATCATAGCTTTGAGTACTGTTTGATCAATCCTGATATGGTGTGCGTGGATGCAGCCGTGTCTGGCAGCAAGTACAAATGTCATTATTATATTCTGTCTAAACATAGTTAATATCAATTGTGGCAGGTATCATAGCTTCGAGTGCTGTTTGATTAAGCCTGACATGGTGTGTGTGGATGCAGCTGAGGCTAGCAGCTGTTGTATGTTGCCGTTTTCATCTCTGGGAAGCTGTGGGTTGCACCTTGTGATCGAGGTTTACTGATGCTTGTGTTTTAGCCTGGATTCAGGGGAAGGGGGTGGATAAAACTGTGATTTGGGATATTTTGGAAGAGAATAGTTTTATACATCTGCTGAGTGAGAGGTGGGAAGGCTAGAAGAATGTGTTATCTCTTGTGGTGGCTTGTTGGGAGTTGTTTTTTTTTTTTCTGTTTGCTCTTCATTCTTTTCCTGGCTGCTGCCTTGCTGAAAGGGAGGGAATTTAGGCTTGAAGTTGCAGTGAAGTGAAGCTTTGCTTCATGCGCATCGTGAGCCTCTGGTATGCTGTACACAGATACACTAACAGAAACAGATGCTCCTAGGTTGCTATGGTAACGGAAACAGAGTGACAATGCTTAACAGCTCTGAGGAGCCTCTGAGATGATTCTCGGCAATGAAGTTTTATTATATTTAAAAAAAAAAAAAAAAAAGGTCTGTTTTAAACCACATGTACACATATTGCTGGTCTCCCAACACTTAATTTAGCTCATTAAGCTGGTTCTTGATAAAAAAAAAATCGCAATTTTATATTTAAAATATATTTTGGTCCAAAAACATTAAGGACTTGCATAAGAGTGGAAGTCTGAGTTATTGTTGAAAAATGTATTTTAATTTGCGCTGCTTCTATGCTGTGCTGGATCCAAAGTCTTCTTAAGACACAAAGTCTTGCTGGCTGTTTACTGCTGAAGTCAGTCACAGAGCTTTGCATGACTCCATCTGTAGTCTGTTTAAAGCACCAAGCCTTTCAAATTGCACACTGATAAAGAAATATATTTTGCAGCTATAAGTACAGTTACAGATAACTTATTTTATAATAAACCACACGTACTCTGTCAGATTATAACATATATTTACAAAGTTTTCCTTCATTACAGATATGAATAATGACTTCTACAAAATACCTCTCTTTTCCTCGCTTATACAACTGAATTACTACAGTTGTTATATAGAGTGCTAGTCACGCACATAGATTTTATTTCCTCTTGGTATCTTTTTTGGCCTTCTGTGGGGCGTCACATAATGTCTGTTTTTAGACTTTTCTATTGTCCTGTCAGCAGTTCTGCTGATGTGAAAATGCACAAATGCATGCAATCAGAATAACAGAAGTATGAAAGGAAACCTCTGTTCTGTTCCTATTGAAAAAACATCATGTATTGCTGAGTTTAGATATTTGTTCTGCAAACATGAGAAAATAATGTAATACTTGCTTTCCAATATTGCTTTGTTAGGCTTTTTCTGATGCTGTGAAGAGAAGCCTGTCTGTTATACATATAGTATGAATGCCCATTTTACATTGCTTGAATATATGTCTAGAGTTTAGCAAACATTTTGCTCTATACTTTATCTTTCAGTATATTTACAACAGAATTAATTTCAGCCTTGTATTCATAATCTCTAACAATTGTGAAAGACTAAGAGCACTTGGTCTTGTGCAGTACACTTTGCAGCGGTTTGGGAGATGAGCTTGGTCGGACGTGTTGGGCATATGGGGATAGCTGAGCCTATTGGGGTTGCTGAGAAGTGATAGAGAGTCATCAGATTTCCTTTGTGGAAATATCTGTGAGAATGGAAGGCGTGTTGAGTGGTTCACTGGCAGAGTGGCCACTGGGTGGAACAGGCTGGTAAAATGGAACGGGACAAGTATTGGTTTGGATATTTTAAGAACAGCTTGGAAACGCACCACATAAACTTGTGAATGGTATTCTGGCAAAACTGGAGGGGGATTGTTGCCCGTGCTTGAAGTACTGATGTGTGTATGTAAGGATGGAAATATACTTTAACAAATAAGAAACTAGAATGGTCTCATAATTTAAAGTCTATGGACTGTATAAACATGCTTGGAAGAAACTAATAATAAGAATAAGCATTACAGCTTGTGGTCTGTCAAATAACTAAGCGGCCAAAAAAAAAACACAGTTATGTAATGTAGGATTTTAGTAAATCTAGACATAAAGTATATAATCGTCATATAAGATGAAGCAGTCTGCTGAATTTAGATATTTAAGACCGGATTTAACATGGGCTTGTGTATAATAACACTACTGTCTTAACTTGTCATAAATGACATACACTACATTGAACGTCAAGGGGAAGCATGATTTTCTTATACAAGTAAATATGCATAACAAGTCATGTAATTGCTTTAACATGAATTGTAGTTTTTGTAACCCATCTTGACCATATATAATACTTTAGCAGTTACAAAGGTAACTAATGTTTTATACACAACATCAAACTGACAAAGTTGTTCAAGAGAAACACTAGAAGCCTGAACTTGAAATGCCACAGAATGTAACAATCATATTTTGAACAAATAGTATTAAATTGACAATAGACAGCTTAATAACATAGGCTTGTGTATAATAACACTGTCTTAACTTGTCATAAATGACATACACTATACTGAACATCAAGGGGAAGCATGATGATTTTCTCATATAAGTAAATGTGCATAACAGGTCATATAATTGCTTTAACTTGAATTGTGGTTTTGTAACCCAACTTGACCATACATAATACTTAAGCTGTTACCAAGGTAACTAATGTTTTCTACATGGCATCAAACTGACAATGTTGTTCAAGGGAAACAATAGAAGCCTGAACTAGGAATGTCACAGAATGTAACAATCACATTCTGAACAAATAGTATTAAATTGACAATAATCACTCAGTTTAACCTTTGCTGATTATACAAAATAGAATTTTGCCATTTAAATCAAAAAACTTTCAGTATATGCCATAAAATGGCAATTTATGAATATGGAAGGGGAATTTGTAATCATTAATCACAGTAAGTAAGCTGTGTTCTTGGCTTTGGATAGTGTGTTTTTTACCTGTGCAGCCGTGATTACAGGAACTTTGCATTCTTCTGGTATAGAGATGGGCCCTTTAGGGGATGACAGAGGGGTAAAGTTAGCACTGAACCTGTCTGCCAGGATGTTGGCAATATCCGTTGGTTCTGTATATTTAGTGCCATTGTGCTGTAACTCAGAGCAGATCTGAGTGTTGCCATTGAGATTCTTGACATAGCTATAGAATGCTTTGTGGTTGCCTTTAGAGTCAGTGGCGATTTTGTTTTCATAACTAGCTTTGGAGGATTTTATGAGGGATCTCAGCTTCTTACTGAAGCTGACCAGGGAGTTTCTCCAATCATGGGATTTTACTTTTTTTTGCAACAGTTTCTTTCTTCTGTTGTAGAGTTTGTTTATGGCAGGGGACCACCAGATTGGCTTCTTTTTTTTTTTTGGAGGATAGTATCTTGGTTCTGTTAGGGATTGCACGATCCATGCACTCATTTAAGTGCTTATAAAGTGCATTTGTGTAGGATTCAGCAGTCATACCTCTATTGTCCGTCAGCATGGGTGTCGTGAAGTTTGTCACTTCTGTCTTAAGAAGAGTGAAGTTGGCTTTGGAGAAATTTTTTACTGTGGTTTCCCTAATGGGGGAGGGATGTGGATGTCTAGGGTGATTAGCTTATGGTCAGATCTGACCAATGAGGAATTGACCTCTGGTGTGGAGCACCAGTTGCCCATGTTGGTAATAACCAGGTCTAGGATATTGCTGCCCCTGGTGGAGGTGTGTATAAGTTGATCCATGGCATTGGAATTTATGAATTCCAGAAAACGTTGAGCACAAGAATTGGTACATGAGTAGTTTCCCCAGTTAATGGTAGGGTAGTTGAAATCGCCCATTATTAGGGTGTTAGGTTGTACCCTAATATTTTCCAGTGTATTAAGAAATGAGGAGTGGGAATCCTGGGGCATGGTGGGGGATCTGTAGCAAGCTACAATTTGGATTGCGGTCTTGCCCAGAGTTAGTTGCACTTGGATAATCTCGGATGCATTATGCTGAGCAACTAGCCTGGAGGTGTGGATATCCTTAATGAATATGGACACGCCTCCGCCTTTAGTGTTTCGGTCCAGGTTAGGTGTCCAAAAGGTGTGGTATGAATTATAGCCTGGTAATGCAGGGGTACTCTCTGGAGCTTTGAAGCAGGTCTCTGTCACTGCACAAATGTCGATGTTCTCCATTTTAAGGAGTGACTCGAGAGAGTGCATTTTGAGGTTTAGACTTCTAGCATGGAGTAGCAATACCCTCAGATTCTTCTTGCTTGTACCTGTTAGGGTGGTGAATTTGTCATTTGAACCTTGCCTAAAAAAGGCACTATAGGGGTGGCTAGAGCCTTAGCCAGTATCCGGAATCCCAGGGGCGACAGGTGCAGGCCATCTCTGGCAAAGCATCGTGGCTTGTTGATCATGTCATCCCAGGCAGACAGATACTGGATCCCCTTAGAATGACAGCAGAAGCTTAGCCAATTGTTGAAGTCAATCATTTTGTCCTTGTACTGTGGTATCATTCTGGGTGATGGCAGGATGCTACTCAGGGCTAGGGTCATACTTGCCTGGGCTACAAGATCAGACAGCTCCTCCATGTCCCTTTTCATGTAGTCCAAGGAGGTACGTCTCAGGTCATTCACACCAACATGGACAGTGACAGAGTCATATTTGTACTTGTTGTGGAGTGACCTGAGTGCATGCGTTATGTGGCGGATCCTGGCACCCGACAGGCAGCTGACAGTAACTTTCTCCTTGTTTAGCCTGGTGAGTGGAACATCAGTGTGCCTGACTATAGAGTCACCTATGACTATAGAGTGTTGGGTACGTTGTTATGCCTTATGGGCTGTAGTTGAGTGGCACACTGAGTTTGTGGGCTGTGTGTCATTTGGGTTGTGTTGGGGGGTGGAGGTTGCTTGTGTTTCTGCTTTGGAGGTCCCTGTTGCTTGGGCAGGTTTTTACTGAGAGCCTCCGCGAATGTAGGTGTGTGTTTTGTGCTTCTATGTGTGTGTTTTGGTGGTGTAGGTTTTGAAGGACTATGTGCTGAGTGTGGTGTGGTGCAAGTGTTTACCTTCTCCTCTTGACTGTCTAGTCCAGTCTTGGGTGAAGAGAGCTTTGCTTCCAGTTTGGCTATATAAGTGCAGCTTTCACAGGTTGTAGTGTTGGGTGGTAGGAGGAGAGGGTTGTCTGTGTACATGAGGCAATTACTGCATTGCCCCAAGATGCCCAGATTCATCAGATAGACAGGAGAAAACACCGGGGGCTGACCCTTAGACATGCCTGGATAGGTGCTTATTTGTTAAGTACTAGAAACTGTTTTCATAGGTTCATACTAGGCTATCTGCCCTAGGGCATTTATAAGCCTAGCCCAAAGTTTTGTGGCCTTCACCACCCCTTAAGTTGAAGGATGCTATGCCCATTATTTTGCCGTGCCTCTGTCCAGCAGTGACACAGAGGTGATCCCCAGGGTAAACCTGCGATCTCCCATCCATTGGTCAAGATTTCTCTTGAACAAAGCCAACGAGGTGCTCTGCCTCACATGTACCGGGATTTTGTTCCACAGCATAGGGAGTCTCTGGGTGATGAATCTGTCCCTCCAGCACGTCCTATTTATAACCGTGTTAAGGTTTAGGTCTCTTGATCTTGTAGTTCTGGTGGATTTAGATTTTTTGAGGTGGACCATGTCCATTAATTCTGGGTTGGACATGGCCTTGTATGTCAGACACAAGTCACCTCTGAGCAGACGGTATGCGACTGAATAGAGCTGGAGTTCCTTCAGTCAGGCAGCATAAGACATATTTTTGAGACCCATTATCCTTTTGGTGAGGAATTTTTAGGGTCTTTCCAATTGCTGCAGGTGTCTGGTAAGATACATTCCGAATGGGGCATTGTACTCAATCATTGGTCTGATGAGTGATGAGTACAGGGGAACAATGACCTCCCTTGATCTGGATGTGAATCCCTTCATGATCAGGTGGGCAATGTAGAAGGTCTTCCTAACTACGTTGGCAACGTGAGTGTCAAAGGAGAGGTTACTGTTAACCTGGGTCCCCAGATCCCTGATAGCCTCTTCTGTGCTTAGTGGATTGCCACCTATATGGTAGCTAGGGGTAACCTTGTTTTTCCCGAAGGGTATGACTATGCATTTTTTGGCATTTAACTTTAGGCCATGGCTCTGGCACCAGTTATCCGTTTCTATGAGACCCTTCTGAAGGATATCTGTGTCTGATGTGTTTTCAGCTATGGCACCCAGTTTGCAGTCATCTGCAAACTTTGTCAGCCATATTCCTCCTGTGTTTGCCTGTACTTCTGAAAAGTAGATGCTAAACAAGAGGGGGCCCAGGACTGAGCCCTGTGGGACACCACTTGTGACCGGCTTGGAGTCTGACATGGCGCCAGCAACTCTGACCCTGTGGGTTCTGTCACTTAGCCAGTTTGCAACCCATCTTGTGAAGTATGGGTTTACATTTAAGCTGGTGAGTTTTTCAATGATACCCGAGTGGGGTATTGTGTCGAAAGCTTTTGCAAGGTCCAGGTAGGCTGTGTGGACTGCCTTGCCCTCATCAATGGCCTTTGTGACTGTTTCGAAAAAGTCAACCAAGTTTAAAAGGCATGATCTGCCCTTGACAAAGCCAAACTGGGTTTGATCCAATTTCTGTAAGTCCCCTATGTCTTTATTTATGAGTTCCATTATGATCCTCTCCATAGCTTTGCAGACCAGGCTTGTTAAGCTAATGGGGCGGTAATTTCCAGGGTCCGTGGAAGCACCGCCTTTGTGAAGTGGGACCACAGTTGCCGTACACCACTCCTTGGGTACGTATCCTGAGGTGAGGCTAAGATTAAACAGCTGCCTTAAATGCGGGTTTAATTCCTCATTGAGTTCGTGGAGCAGACAGCCTGGGACACCATCTGGTCCCATAGATGCTGTGTTTTTTGCCTTGGAGAGAGCAGTTTTCACCTGTACATATGAGATGTTTGGGAGGCTACATTCCACTGGGATAGATATCTCTCCTTTTGGGGGGGTGGGGGGGGAGAAATTTGCACTGAACCTGTCAGCCAGTATGTTGGCAATGTCTGTTGGTTCAGTGATTTTTTTTGCATCATTTTGAACTAATTCTGATTCTGAGCATATCTGGGAGTTTCCACCCAGGTTTCTAACATAGCTAAAAAAGGCCTTATGATTGTCTTTTGTGTCTTTGGCGACTTTTCTCTCAAAATTTGCTTTGCATGATTTTATGAGTGATCATAGTTTTTTGCTTATAATGATCAAGGGTGTCTTCCCTTTTAAGGATTTTGCTCTATCTTGTAGTAGCTTTCTCCTTTTATTGTAGAGCTTGTTTATGGCTGGGATCCACCAGAGGAAAGTTGAGTGCTGTAGTAATTTGTAGCTTATTTAGTGCTTACAATAAGTTCTGAACAAGTGCTGAACCAAAAAACTGGCTAGTTATAAGAAACAAAATTAAGCTAGAAGGCTTCCCTCCAACACAGAAAGGCTTGGGCCCTAGAATCCTACAAATAGTCCTGGACACAGCAAATCTATATCCAGGCTAGACTACCCACAGGAAAGGCAGGAAACAAGCTTAGAAACTAAGCTGATTGGCCTTCTCAAATGTTCTCCCTGTACTGGGTAGAATGAGGTAATGACACTAGACTGGGAGGAGGGTCCCAGATCAAATTTACACTAGGGGCGGGCAGCTGCAATGCCACGAACTATAAAAACACTATACCAACAGGGAGGGACGGTGAGAAACAAACTGCAGAAATGTTACTCACAGCTGAAAAGCAGCAGTGAGCCTTTAAATGAAAGTTTTAAACAGCTAATACAATAAGTAGACATTTATATTGTATTAGAATTCTGTCTAATCTACAATAGTGCTATATCTGCTCAGAATAATATAAATATTGCTTATTCCTATTACAAATGTTCTCCATATGATAATTCAATTTATGGAGCTCAGATGTTCTGGATTGTCAAGGTATGAGTGATAATCTGATGGATTTCGGTTTATCCATCAGATTAGGAATGCTTTTCATTCCATGGCTAGTGCGGATCTTAGTTTTTTTTAGCATTTATTAATTTAAATTTATTTCACAAAAACATTTTTAGTATGCCTGACCAAAACATTACTTTACTGGTAAACACTCAAAGTATAAAACTGATAATTCCCTTTAAAAGCTGAAACATATACTTTATAGTTATCAGAGGAAAATGTTTAATAGTCAGAATAAAACAAAAAATACATAGTCTAAATAACCTAAGATGGATTTAACTTTATCTTTAAATACCAATGGCTTAAACAATCATAGCAAGAGATCAAATCTACTGAAATATTTAAAACTGAACAAAGCACAAATTGTCTTCCTTCAAGAAACTCATTTCGAAACAAATGACAATTACAAATGGAATCCTAAGGAATATATGATATTGGCACAATCCACTTATAGGGCAAAGACAAAAGGGGTAACAACTTTATGGAAAACAAGTGTGATTAACCCAGAAATCATTTATAAGTATGAAGATAAAGAAGGCCTTATGGCATTAGTGATAGTTAAATATAATAACAGAATATGGACCCTAGCCAATCTATACTGGTTCCCAGGCATTGGAACAACAACGGTTAAAAAAAACACTTGGATTTCATTTCCAATAATTATAAAGGCAACTTAATATTAGGAGGAAATTTTAACTGTATATTTGATATTTCTAAAACTACAAATAAGACCGCTGTGTACATCTGCTGTATCAGAAGCTTTAAACTTTGGGTAAAATCATTTCATCTTGTAGATACTTTCAAATTTAAAGAAGATAAATCTTTGTTTTACCATCAAGATCACAGATTTGGTACCCAAACTAGAATAAATAAAATATTTGCTGCCTATGACAATCACCCCCTGCCCCTTTTCAGACCACAATTCATTGATACTAAAACTTCAAAATGGGTACAAACCATTACTCTCTAACTCCAGAATTCCAGCATATATAACTAAAATTAAAGAGTTCAAACCCTGGTTATTATCTGAATTACAGTTCCTCTTGGATATTAATTACACCACAGAGATAAATAAAATAATGATATGGGACTCATTAAAAGCTTACATATATGGTAAAACCCTAAATTGGTACAAAAAATCAGATAATGGGATTCTGAATTATTACATCTACAATCCAAACTTTTGTTAGTAAAAGCTGAAAAAAATCAAAATCATTTGGAGATGAAAAAGAAAGTAGAAGTATAACACATAAAACTAGTTTAGCTTTAGGAAAACTAAAAAATACCTTGGCCACTTCTCCCAAATATCTGCATAATTTAGCCACAAAAATCAAAATACAGTCAAAAGCTAATAACATTAAAAGTATCTTCCAGGAAAAGAAAGGGAAAAATGTATTGGATATAGGTGACATTCTTGATGCCTATAGAAATCACTATATGGAACATTTCCAAAAAGAAAATATACATATCGATCAATTAAATCTAGATGAAAAATGTAATATAAAAAATACCAGAAAAATTAAAACTAGATCTGCAAGCACCCATATCCTACAAAGAAATTACAGGTACAATAAAATAGGGTAAAAATAATAAAGTTCCAGGTATAGATGGCATAATTATGAAAATATATAAACTTTTTCCTTCAAAGATACTATCCATCTTCCATAAAACTCTATTAGAAATTCAGTCACAAGCTTTAATACCAATACCACCCTCTTGGATATATTCCTTAATCATGCCAATCCTAAAGGAAAACACATTCCAAAACCCCTGTACCTTATATATACCTATATCAGTATTAAATAATGACTGTAAGATATTTATGGCAATATTAACTGACAGAATGAAAATACCACTATCCAAAACAATAAATAATGATCAAACTGGATTTATATCTCATAGACACACCCATGACAATATTGATAATTTCTATTCTAGATTGTTAATAAAGAAAATAAAGAAACACTCATAATTGGCTTAGATATAGAGAAAGCCTTTGATTCTCTAAATTGGGACTATTTATTCAAAATCCTAATGCTATTTGAATGTCTTGCATCCTTTGCTCATGTCCTAAAGAAGATTTATATATATATAATCAAGTTAGGTCCTTTAACCTCTGAATCTATACATATAACAAAAGGTACTAAACAAGGAGGATGTCTCATGTCACCGATTCTATTTGCTCTGGCTATTGAAATATTGGCAGATTCAGTTCGTAACAATATAAAAATCAAAGGAATAGATGTTTATAAAAAATACAATTCTAAAGTAATGCTATTTGCTGATATATTATTAACATTATCTAATACTAAAGAGCACTACAGATGCGATGTTTGCTCTGAGAGTGTTGATGGAGAAGTATAGAGAATGTCAAAAGGAGTTGCATTGTGTTTTTGTAGACTTAGAGAAAGCATATGACAGGGTGCCTAGAGAGGAGTTGTGGTATTGTATGAGGAAGTCAGGAGTGTCAGAGAAGTATGTAAGAGTCGTACAGGATATGTACGAGGGTAGTGTGACAGCGGTGAGGTCTGTGGTGGGAGTGACGGATGCTTTTAAGGTGGAGGTGGAGTTACATCAAGGATCAGCTCTGAGCCCTTTCTTATTTGCAATTTTGATGGACAGGTTGACAGACGAGATCAGACAGGAGTCCACGTGGACTATGATGTTTACAGATGACGTGATTTGTAGTGAGAGTAGGGAACAGGTGGGGGAGACCCTGGAGAGATGGAGATATGCTCTAGAGAGAAGAGGAATGAAGGTCAGCAGAACTAAGAATATATGTGTGTGAATGAGAGGGAGGATAGAGGAATGGTGAGGATGCAAGCAGTAGAGGTGGTGAAGGTGGATGAGTTTAAATACTTGGGGTCAGTAGTTCAGAATAACGGTGAGTGTGGAAGAGAGGTGAAGAAGAGAGTACAGGCAGGATGGAGTGGGTGGAGAAGTGTGTCAGGAGTGATTTGTGATAGATGAGTACCTGTAAGAGTGAAAGGGAAGATCTACAAGAGGGTAGTGAGACCAGCTATGTTATATGGGTTGGAGACAGTGGCATTGACAAAAAGGCAGGAGTTTGAGCTGGATGTGGCAGAGTTAAAGATGTTAAGATTTGCACTGGGTGTGACTAGGTTGGACAGGATTAGGAATAAGTACATTAGAGGGTCAGCCCAGGTTGGAAGGTTTGGAGACAAAGCTAGAGAGGCAAGATTACGTTGGTTTGGACATGTGCTGAGGAGGGATGCTGAATATATTGGGAAAAAGATGCTAAGGATGAAGCTACCAGGTAACGGGAAAAGAGGAAGGCCTAAGATAAGGTTTATGGATGTGGTAAGAGAGGACATGCAGGTGGTTGGTGTGACAGAGCAAGGTGCAGAGGACAGGAAGAAATGGAAACAGGTGATCCGCTGTGGCGACCCCTAACAGGAACAGCCGAAAGAAGATGATGATGATCTAATACTAAAGAGACATTAGGAGAATTAGATATATTAATTGACAAAATTTCGCATGACTTCAGGACTCCATTTCAGTAAATCAAAATGTTTATTTTTAAATAAAAAAAGAGAACTGCAGACTAAGGGGGGATCATATCATAGGGAAACAAGAATCTACTTTAAAATATCTAGGAATTGAAGTTATGCAAGGGTAATAATGAATTGGTCTAAAAAAAACTACAATAATATCAATACAATTAAAATCTCTGTGGAAAAATGGAACAAAATAATATTAACATTTGAAGATAGACTACAGTTAAAAAAATGGTTTTACTACCCAAGATCTATAACCTTGGCAATACAACTGTTACCTGAAAGGAATATACTTTAAAGAAATAAATTCATGCCTAATAAAATGTTTATGGTTTCCCAAAAGAAACAGAATAGCTTTAATAGATCATATTAGACCATGGAAACGGGGAAGATTAACCTTTCCTGATATAGAAACGTATGTAAAAGCATCAATATCTAAAACGGTTTCAGACTGGATAAGTCCAAATTACTCTGCAAATTGGAAAGAATTACTAACTGTAATATCAATAAATGAATTTGATTTACAAAAAAAATTCAAACAGATAAAAGCAACTTGCCATGGCACATATGTATTAGTATGCAATATAACATAACTAAACCCACTAAAACTCGTATGATTATTACATTGACTTATTTAGGAAAATTGTTAATGCAAATATAGATTTAAAAATCTGGTTTGATCTTTTAACACCATTTATAGTCGCAAAGAACTTTCCACATAAAATATGTAGAGAAATTATTAATTCCTCCAATGTATCAAAGAACTAAGTTTTAGATATGGAAGTAATAAAAACAACATACAAAATTCCACACTGGGACCGGCTAACTTTAGAGTATTCTGTCATATTCGCAAGATTTCAGTAGAATAATTAACAATTTTTCATTTAAAGAAATATCTAAATTTTTGAAATACATATATGAAATCATATATAATGACATTGATGAACTATAAAACAACACTCAAAACCTCATATTGGAAATATATAACCAAAGGACACTCAATACAGTTAACTGAAGATATTCATAGATTAGTACTAAGCTAACTGCCCTTGTGGGCCATTTTAAGCCTAGACAATTATCCCTTGTGAGACTCAAACCCTGCACCTTGTGTTTGTAAGGCAAACACCTTAAATTAAAACAAATATGTTATTATCAATAAAATATACATCCTTTACACAATACTGGAAAGTTTTTTTTAATTGGAAATGCTTGCACAGAGCATTCTTAACTCCAGACAGAATCAGTAAAATGAGTTCTTCCATAAAAGGAATATGTTGGAGATGTGAGCAAGTACACGATGCAGATTGGAATCACATTTTCTTTGATTGTGTTAAAGTTAAGTTATTTTGGAATGGTATTAATAACGTTCTACAAGCTTTATTTAATGAATCATTTTATTTAACTAAAGTTCTTGTATTATTAAATGTGAATGAAGGTCGTCATTTGAATAGGTTAAACATGTATCTAGCATGGACTATACTTGCATTTTCAAGGAAGTGTATAACAAGAAGATGGAATACAAACATAATACCAACTTTGGAAGACTTCTACAGCATACTGAAGACCACAGCATTATTGGAAATTAAAATTAAAGAAATAAGAATTTATTCAAAGCCATTTATCAACAACCCTTGGGGAAAAGTATTATCGTTGATTGACACTATACAATAAATGATCAGACACTCTGATAATGGAGTGGACATACTTATAAAGTACCTGTATATATTAAGATCTGTTATAGTGTCAGGCTAATGTAAATAGTTATTTAAGATGTTATGTATAAATATTATGGAAGTCATTCAAATGTAAAAGAGAAAAAGAATCGCACGTAGGTTGAATGACTTGAAATGCCTTTTACTGTATTTGCAGGTAGTATTCTAATTTATCTGAAAAACCTTTTTATTTCACTCGCACCTTTAAAAGTAATAAAATATTGCAATGCGGTTTCAAAGTATAAACTTAAAAAAATACGTAAAATAATAATAATCCAGATATTAAGTATAAATAATAAATAATAATACTTAACATTTTTATTGTTATGTTAACCAGGATAGAGTACTGATTCACATGGACTTCTTCCACACTTAGTTTGTGTGCAGTGTCTGGTTAAGTAACTTGCTCAGTGTCTCATAGGAATCAAATAAGGTCTGTGGAAATCACACCCAGGATATATGTATGTCCATCAGAGTTTTAGACCTCTGCTGCAAACTGCCAGTCAGTGTATTCCTGCGAGATTATAATTGGAGTAAATTGGACTGCCAGTGATTTACATACTCTATCCCTAAAACTTTGCTGTACTCCAGAACACAGAAAATAAAATCTTCCAATGTGTTCATTTGCCCAGCAGTAGAAAACACCACTGTATTAGTCTCCTCATGTTATCAGCTAAAGCTGTATCATTCTTAAACACCCTTACCTACAGCTTACCACTTAATGGCTGCTGAAATTGAACAAACTTATTGCCTTAGGGGATGTGAAGCTGTATTTTTAGGGCAACCCCATGCAAACTAGTTGCTGCTGAAAATGCCTTCCCGAAGATAGCGTCTGCTGTTACAGAAAACATTAGGCAGATCAGTGATGTGATATAATTCAAGAAAAAAAAATCTCACTTAGAAAGTGAATACAAATGTAGTTGTTTCAAGGGTGTCAAGACAGTCCAATACCCTGTTGACCTGTATTCAGCATATAGTTATGTAGAACATGCAACTATTTCTACTTTGACATTTCAGCATACACGCAATAAATATACACCAATGCTTATATGTATATAATTTACACGATTTGCTTAGCTTATTTAACAGAATGTATAATTCAATCTAAATTTCAGCATATATTTCTTTATTTGTCTAGGTGTTGCAAAGAATTGAACTCTAGCATTTATCTATCCATCATTCTTATTCTGCTTATATAGACAAATATAACCATTTGTAATTCTAAGGCATAGACTGGACTTAATTTGTTCATCGAAGGGCCTTATCTCACATTTGAATAATACATTACCTGTGTCCAGTATTTGTCAATTACTTGAATATATACTTGACCACTTGCAGTGTACAGTATAAGTTATGGACATTCTGTTACAGTACTTTTCCTCCTTAGACTAAGAAGCTAATATCCACGTGGTATCCCTCTTTAATGGTAATTTTAATACATTGTATACGTGTACCATATCAAACTGCAATACTTCACATTGTTACTGTCATTAGTGTTGATTGTATTATGCTGTTTGTTGCTTCTTTATGCGTAACCGTGTCTGGTACTGATGTCTATATTTTGCTACTTGTATCTTATATGGGTAAGAGTGTCTATATTTTGACGGCTGTCCTTGTACTAATTCACTTACCTAGTTTACAAAAGAGAATAAATAAATTACGTACAACTGTGTAGAGTAAAATCTATTTCAGTGTTATGGGATCTGGCAAAGCATCACACCACTGAAAGGCATGCTTTGACCTGCCCTGTGGCTAGGTATAGCCTTCAGAGCATCTAACCTTCCTGATGAGCCATGGGAGAGGATATGTGAATCTTATCCTTCTCCTGCTTTTGTGACTGTTGATGCTGGTTTCTTTTTGTCCTTGCAGAGATTTCTTTGGAATGAAATCCTGCATTAACAAGCTCTTCTCCTGCATTTCCTTCATATGCTTATCAGTCTCTTGTCCAGACAGGAAAAAGCCTTTAAAATGAGCATTGAAGAAGGTCACTTTAGTGTGGTGTCTTGGGGGACACATGACAGACACAAACAGGAATGCCAGCAGATCTGCTAAAAGTGTAGTCTGTTCTATAGAATTTGTTGGCTGTTTGGGAGGGAGGGTGGCCTAATGGTTAAGGTGTTTGCCTTACAAACACAAGGTGCACAGTTTGAGTCTCACAAGGGATAATTGGCTAGGCTTAAAATGGCTCGCAAGAGCAGTTAGCTTAGTACTAATCTATGAACCTACAAGGTCACACTCAGTCATGTAATTGGTTTCCTAGACCTTAATCTGGTCTTTAAGGAAACCATCAAGAAGTTTGTCCGCCACATGTTCTAGTTCATCTAACATGTCATGCTGGAAGTGCAGCATGTGGTGCTTTAAAGCCCTCAAGGTCAAAATGAAGAACATAAATACATACCTTCCAAAATGATCCATCACTCTTGACTCTGTTTGATGGATGGACTGCTTGAATTTGAGGCATGGGCTTGAGGATCCATCTCAGTGCTGTTGCAGAGACCTATTTCTGGCCTACAGGATTTCACCCATATGGAATATTCCTTATGTGTTTTAAAGATGGTAAGCTACACTGGTGTATTGCAGTATGTTCACCAGTGATACCAGCTATTTGGACTGTCTTGGCAGTGTGAATACTGCTTGCAGACATCACTGAGGTGAAAAGATTGGATCTGTGACTCGAGCCCTCCATCTGCTGCATAAGCCTTAAGAGTTCACCAAATCTAAGATCACTGGGAGCTGAAAAGAGATGCAGACTTTCTTCATCTACAGGTCTTTAAGTGGTGAGTCCATTTCAAGTTCAGTACTATTTTAATGCACCATCTGATGGTGTTAATCTTCGTGCAGTCCTTACTGATGGGTAGTTGGTTCCCATATTGGCCATTTACCAAGCTTGCACCAGCAACAAGCTCTCGAGCTAAAATTTACCTAGGAAACCCCTCTCCCTGTCTCAGATCTCATTTGCCGCATTGCTAGTCAGCCGCGTCAAGCCACTGCACTTGAGCTAATTACTTTTATTTTAAATATCTGTAGAATTTAACTTTATTTTTCATTATGTCTTTATTACTCTTATCCTATTGCATAGTTTTACTCAATTTTTGGATCCTTTCTTACCTTTTAAGGTAACTCAGTACCATCGCTGGTAATTTCTCTCCTTACCTTCGGGTATTTCCTTCATTTTTGTTAATTTCTTTTTCATCTTCCTGTTTTTCTGCCTTACCAGGTCGGATAAATAGGAACTTCAGCATTCAGGAGATGAGACTACAATCTATATTCTATTTGGGTATGTTTCACTCAACAGTGTGGAAAATATAAATACCTTACTTAACTGTACCTTAACTTTAATCTAACTTTAAAGGGCTTTCTGGGTCAGAGGCCTCAACCCCTCCTATTTCCCAGAAGAAAATATACTATAAAAACTAGCCCTAGTCTCTTCTATTATCTCCCACTGGAGACCCTAGGAACAGACGTGTAATAAACTGCATTATCAGTTTTACCAGAATTGACTCCTAGTATGGTACAGATTGTGTTGGAACTGAGCGTTTCTCAGTTCCGACCCTCAACATTAAAAGTCTTTATGGCACGATGTTGTCTGTACTAAAAGTTCTTTAACCACCTTCTTCAGTACAGACACCTTTGGGTACCACTTTCTGTACCGACATGCAGTACAGCATTGACTTTCCTCCTGTTGATGCAGATAATGTTTTCGGCATTGACCTTTTCTTCGGTGCCGACACCTTTCTTGGAACCAGCTTCGGTACCGACACTCAGTATAGCATTGACTCCTATTGGTACAGACAATGTCTTCGGCACCAACCACCTTTTTTGGTGCAGATCCCTCATGAGTACTAGCTTCGGTACCAACACTCAGTGTAGCGTTGATTCCTATTGGCGCAGACAAGGTCTTTGGCACCGACCATCCTTTTTGGTGCAGATTCCTCTTGGGTACCAGCTTTCGGTACTGACACTCACTGTAGCATTGACCCCGCTCGGTGCAGACAATATCTTCGGCACCGACCATCCTCTTTCGGTACAGATTCCTTTTGGTGTCATTTTCACTACCAACATACAG
The DNA here is from genome assembly GCF_019279795.1 of Protopterus annectens. Lineage (NCBI taxonomy): Eukaryota > Metazoa > Chordata > Ceratodontiformes > Protopteridae > Protopterus > Protopterus annectens. The sequence continues at coordinate 502,610,250 of NC_056734.1, read as the reverse complement.
TGCGGCGTTGAACCTTTTGGATGAAGACAATGTCCTAGGCATCGTACACCCTTTATTTTGATGTAGATATCACACTCCTTTAGCACCGACCGAGTCGGTGCAGAATATGTCTGCGGTTCAGACCAATCTTGTTTGGTACAGACAACCTTCGCTATTAGTTTCAGTGCCATATTTTATTATGGTCCAACCTACTCAATACAGACAGATATTGTTGAGACCATACCCGAGGGTACAGTCCACTCTGGTACTGTTGTCCTTGGTGTAAAACCTCTTTAAACTTTTGGCTACAATCTCCTTCATGACTTACTATGAGATCCACTAGGAGTCTTTCTGTGTCTTTATATTGTGTGTCTTGTTAATCAACTGCCTTCATTCAGTTGGCCTTTTCGCTGATAATTACTTTCAGAACCGATCCTTCTCAGTTCTGATTGCCTACTATACCGTAATTGTCTCATCGCTGCAGACTATTGACCTATGTTTTGCTAAGGATTATGTTCAGTGCCTACCCTCCTCAATATCGACTTTCTTCAGCACAAAAATTTTTTGTCTTCAGTGCGAACTATTGCCTATACTGCTATTCAAATTTGAGATCGGGACTGACCCTCTGTGTCCTGAAAACCTCAATATTACCCCCATTTCTGAGTGTGAGCTATTAGTACCTTCTAACCATACGTTATAATTAGAACAGGCATCTTCTCGTTTCCCATTGCCCCAACACTGTTTTCAGACATAGGAGCAGATCTTTGGCTCTACGATGGCTACATTGACCTCCGGTTCCGACGAACACTATTCAGAACCTCCTACGTCTTGTTTCTCGTTTCCTCGGCACTGGTCCTAGTGTTGGTGCGGACCATGGTACCACTGTTGCTACACACTGGATTCAAATCTGTTTCCTTAGGCACCTGTCCTTGTATCGGTGCTGACTACTGAGTCTTCTTTTACAGTATAGTCGGAGTGGATCTCTTACCTCCATTTACCTGGACACCCTCCTTTCATATTACGATGGAATGTGTTTATACTCTAACAATTTATGCAAATTCTACTTGTGTTTCACTTTACACTAATTCTCTTATATGGATTTTAAAATTAGATTCATCACAAGCTAACAATCAATTTCTTATGTGTTATTTCTTATTACTTACCAGCAGGTCTTCATACCATGCAGACCCCTGCTTGGACAGCCATTACTTTGTGTAGCGTGCTACCTTTCCCGCCACTCCTTACATCTTCTCAAATAAGTTAGAAGCAATATTCAGAGTGCCTCACAACACTCCATATAATTGTTTTGCTTTGATCTCTTATACTTTCTTTAAAATCATAAATTTCTACAAGACATAAATTCCTTTGATTCCTTTATTTTAAATAAATATATAAATAAATAAAATGCTTAAGTCCACACAGTTATAACTCCATGTTCCGTGGTTGTGTTTCACTCAAGAAGACTTCCTCCCCTCTTTGGACTCCGGATTTGCAAGCCTTCAGCTTCACCCTGAGAAAGGATAGTGCGTGCAAGAGGAAAATGGCAGATTCTTTCTGCTGAAATGTTCTCTGAGCCTCTTCTATCGGCCTCCACTGAGGACCCTAAGGAATCGAGGCTTCTATCTTTGTTAATCTGTTAAAGAGAAGTCTTTGTAATCATTACAATCAGATTACTATTTATAATTGATTCAGTCAAATAGCAACTTTCTTTTACAAGAGATAGCCTTCACCGACTACTTGTGTACTTACCTTTTAGTTCATTTCCTTTCCTCCAAGTTTTTATCTTGCACATCAAATAGGAAATTAATAGAGCTGCACATGCAGGCATAGTCATGAGACACCACACTAAAACAATTCTGTATTTCCCTCAGGACTACCTATGAATCCTCGCTATAATTACTGTATTTAGACCCTTTCGTTTCCTCTGCCTGGACCAAAGCTCTCTCTGGCTAGGTAAATCAAAATGGCTACTCTTCTCCTCCCCTCTTGGTTTTTTATCTACTCTTAAGAGGGAGGAGATAAGGGTGTGGCCCCATTAACTTCAATTATTCCCTTAAACCTTCACTAGTAAGATTATAACATAATAATAAACAGCAAATCCGAGTATGAACATACTCTACTTATTCTTACCCAGATTATGTTGCCCTTTTTGCAGAAATTAATACCTTCTTACCTCTCTGCTCTTCTTCCAACTTACTGTAAAACCCTTTAATAGGAACAGTATTTGAAATCCTTTTTCATTCTTCTGATTCCTTCAGACCTTTCTTCCCATCACCCAAGGTTACAGTGACCACGGACGCCTCCCCGATAGGCTGCAGGAGTCTTTTTCAGGGAAAGACCGTCCTAAGCATGTGATCAGAACTAAAGACCCACCTTGTCAGCAGGCCATAAGGATAGGGCAATGGCTACCAGTCGCTTTCTGATACCAACGCATTTCCCCGGGAGTTCCAACATTACAGCAGATAAATTGAGCAGGTGCAATCTACAGTCTTCTGCATATCTATGCTCTAAAACCGAGGGCAGTGCTTCTAGCGTTGCAAGCATTCCTCTCTCTTTCTCTCCTTCCATCAGTGACTATTGCTATACAATTACACAACATATCAGTAGTCAGGTGCTTCAGCAAAAAGACAGAGCCAATCTTTCCCTCACGAGTGTTCATTGAATGTTACTCCCCCTCACTGACAGTCACCCAGGGACGCTGTAGCCCATGATTAGCCCTCGAGACTGCGTGATACTTTTCCCCCTTCTTCCCTCTTTTCATTTCCTGAAGAAAGCCAGCAGATTAAAGAAAAAAATGCACCATATTTGTCTAGTCAAATTTGGTTTAACTTTCTATTGTTTCACCTGCTAGATCAGCTGGAGATTCTCAATCCAACTCCAGAGTTGACTCCTCTTCCGCAGAATGGTTTCACCCCAACTTAACCAGCCTGCAACTCACAATTTCGCTCCTTCACTTCTGGTGATTGCTAGGCAGAATGACCTTTCTTCACCAGGGCATGACATAACTATTGTCTCTCATACATTTTCCACTAAAGTACATTCCTCAGCAGTGGAAAAGCTTTATTATTTGATTAAAGGAAAAACAAATACAACCTTTCTCAGCACCGGTGCCAGTAGTACTGGAATACCTTTCAAAGCTATCAGCTTCTACTTACGGGTTTATCCAACTGTTGTATGTACATTTCACAATTGTTGCTAAAATTCCACCCTTATGGCACACAAGTTATGTAAGACTTTCCTAAAAGATGTGATTCACTTGAAAACACCATTCAGAGAATCAGCACAGCCTGGGGACCTGTCATTAGTTCTGCAAACCCTGACAGCATCACCTTTTCAATCAGCCTCCTCTTGCGACCTCAAGTTTCGACCATGGAACACTTGTCTCTGGTCACTATTACTTCTGCCAGATGTATTTCTGAACTTCAAGCTTTGTTCATCAAACGTCCTTACTTCATTTTTCAGTAAACAGGGTATCATTGACAATTAATCCTTCCCTTCTGCCAAAGGTGATTGCTGAAACTTCTATTAACCTAACTATTCATTCGCCAGTTTTCTTCTCCAATCTTTTTCAGAGAGTATTGCCTACATATCCTAGTCATTCACAGACAAATACTTTTTTTTATCTGAACAGAACTAAATCTTCTTGCAAATCAGATCAGTTATTTTGATCTTTCTGGACCCAGAATAGTGTGTGCCATTTTTAACGTCACACTACCTAAATGGTTGAAAAACTGTAACATTTATTCTCAAAAAAAAAACACAATATCCCTTTAACTACATCTATAAGGGCTTTTTTTTACAGAATCAGTAGCAACCTCTGCTGTCTTTCATGCTAGAGCTTCTTTGTATGACATTTATGCAGCTGCAACTTGGGCTAGACCTAATACCTTCACCAATCATTACAAATTGGATTTGGTTTCCAGAGGAAGACCCTCCTTTGGTTCAGTGGTGCTCAGGAATGTCCTTTCATGAGAGCCTCCCAGGAATAAAGGTAGCTAGGGACTCTGTCCCATCAGTAAGGACTGAACGAAGATAAACAACAATCAGATAAAGAAGTTATGTGTTACCATAACGTTCCATCTGTGTTGTGATCTTCGTTCAGTCATTATGGCCCTCCCACCTTCCCCCACCTAAGGCTTATAATGGATCTTATCATCCGGTATCTGTAGGTCTTTCAACCAGAGGTAGCCTCTGCTGCTTTTTCAACTTGCAAACTCTATCTGAGGTAACAGGGAGAGGGGTTTTCTGGGTAAGATTTTAGCTCGAGAGGTTGTGGCTGGCATGAGCTTGGTAAATGGCTGGCTTGGTTCCAATATCAGAACAGACTACCCATCAGTAATGACTGAACGAAGGTCACAACACAGATGGAACGTTATGGTAAGACATAACTTTTTTCCCTTTCTTCCACCCATCTCAACTGCTGCTTACCTCAAGCTTTTTTTTTTCCCAGCATTTCTCCCCATTTGCTTCTGTTGCTCCTTAACGGGGGATTATAGATCTAATCCCTTGACTGGCAGGCCTCCAAACTTACTGAGGGGCAGAGTTTGTTGCCACTTAATCATATGTCCTGTGAGCTAGAATGTGCATGAGAAGTCTGATGGGACACCAAGAATCATCAGTATGGCAGAGAGTGATAATATAACAGATGATGCACTGTGTAGTGATGTTGTCATGTGTGTAGGGTGCACTCGCATGTTGTGCAAAGCAATTCTTAAATCCAATCCTCTCATACTGGTTGCAGTCTACAACATCAGTAAGAGCAGTATTGGTTGGTAACCAATTGAAATGTCGAGACCTGCCAGATCGAGTCCCAAATTGTGGAGACTGAATGGCTGAAAGAACAGACTTGCATATACTAAGTTTGAGATGCCTTTTCTCGGAATATTCCCTTTTCTACAAGTTATGGTGATTTCGGAGTAGGTATATATGAATGTTTGGGGGGTAGCGGAATTGTGCATGGGGGCTTGCTCAACCTGCAAAAAGAAGTTATAATGAGAGGAGTGATTTTCAAGATTTGCTATTCTCCTGTACAGTCTTTTTCCCCGGCTTTTCAGGTCTCATCATTTCAAGTGCTGACATTTCAGTGGGGAAGCCATATCGCTCTGTATACTGTAAAAGTCAACATCTTTGTGGCCATTGTTTGTACTGATATTGGTGACACTGATGTTAGGGTGACAGATGCCAATGAAGGAGATCTACAAAAATAGGAGAACTTAGCCTGATTTTAGGAATAATATGATGAGATCTAGCAACTGTTTTTTGTGTATCTAATTCTAGCATTGCTGAAAGTACTTTTTTTTTTTTTCCAAACAAATGTTTTTGTTTGCAAATTTCATAAAGGATTCAGAGAAAAATTTTCTTGAATCCTTTTTGTTTAAATTTTTTTGTCAGCTTTTCTTGTCATTTTTGTGTTCACATCCAGAAAATGTTGAAAAGCCAAAAGAACTTGCACCCATCTCAGAAACAGAAGATACATGTCGACATTAATCCTCAAAAGCTACTTTTTAGTTGCATCAGTAAGCCCTAAACATATCAGTGATATATATGCTTTCTTTCTAAGCAGTATAGCCACTGAGTTTGCTTTTTGTCAAGTAGTATTTGCCTTTAAGGATATATTTTGTTATAGAAGTTGTTGCTAGAAAGGGAGGAGCCAAAACTCAAAAAGGGATAGGGAGGGGAAAGTAAGAATTGAGGGGGGAAATTTTTCAAATGTAGCTAAACCTATGGTGGTAATTGCCAAGATGCAACTTGAGGCAGTAGTTTTCAAACAAAAAACACCTAGTAACCCACTTACTGGCTGTGCAAGACAACAGCAGCCCAAACATCTCAGTCAGCCAAGTACTGCAGATTTGTCTGCACCATGTGGTTGTTGTGGCTACCTGTATAAGTTAGTGTGCGGTACAGTTGCTTGCTGGTATAGGTTCATAGGTTCATACTAGGCTATCTGCCCAAGGGCATTTATAAGCCTAGCCCAGAGTTTTGTGGCTTTCGCCACCCCTTTAGTTTGAATGAATACTAAGCCCATTATGTTGTTGTGCCTCTGTCACTGGTAGTAGGTAAAGCAGCAACCTAAAAAGGCAAAGGATAGCATTCAGGGTTTGCACTTTGTCCTTTCCTGTCCGTTTTCTTCTTTATCTACACTCTGATCTATTTGGTAATATAATTGCAATACTTTTTGTTTTCTCTTTCTGTATGAAAGTACATTTGTTTATTTGATTGCATATCCGTACATGCTTAAGGTTTTACTTTGTTTTTCGTACTTAATTCATTATTTTTCTTTGCACTTTATTTTTTTCATTGTTAGTTTCTGAGATCTTTAGGTCTTGGGTATGTTGCAAGCTTTACACTGCTGACTTATTCAGGTTTTGTTGTCATTATCTTTTAGAGTTCTAAGGGAAATGTAATGTTAACTGCATGTCAAAATATCACTTCTTGTTGCTTTAAAACATCAAAAATATAAACAAACAAACCAACTGTATTTGAGTTTCCTCAATGGGAAAGAACTTGGAAAAATACAGTAGAGAGTGGTGCGTGTATTATGGGAAAGGAGGCGGGACTACCAGCCTAGGTAATTAACTGTGAAGCATACTTTTACCAGGAGCATCATTCTAGTCATAGATCCTAATTATTCAGTGTCGCCCTCCCCAGTGTAAAATTATTACATAGTCTCTCCACCTTGTCTTCTTTTGTGCACTTTAAATATATTAGTGTTGTTTTCTGGGTTCTACTTCATAAGGTCGATGTTTTAGCATGTCAAGTCTGAAACTTAAGACCATGTGCTTGAATGTTTAGCAGGGCAAGAGGAATGTTTGTTTTGGCAGAGATCACAGTACATTGGGGATCTGGGAATTTGCCCTTTTCCCAATTGTAGTGTGATCTCAGCGTTTGTATATCTAACCAGCAGGGGATGTGGGGGGGGGTGTAAGGGGACTCCTCTCCCTGCAAAAACAAAGTGTTCTGTTTTACATTTTCTTTTTAATGTTTCAGAATGTCAAGCATATGGTCACAAAATTGTGAGATTTGACTTTCTGAAACTAAACTAGAACTTTTTTTGACCAGTGGCACAAACTAGTCATAGTAAATTTAAAAGTCACAGTGGAGTTATTTTAGGATTATTGTTTTGTCTTTATGGTTGAGGAAATGCTGTCTAATACATAGCATGAGACCACTGAAGCCAGACTAAAAGTAAGTCATATAGATGGGTTGGTGAAAAGGGTACTGGTGCAGCTGAATACTCAGAAATTTGCAGCAGTTATCGAGGTTAATACTGTGGCCTTTCACAGTTATCTTCAGTTGGATGAAAACGTAACTGACATTTTACACTAAACTAACAAGGCACCAGTTTGGACACCTTTGCATATAAAATTAAAGTAATGCTTAAAAATAACAATATAAATAAGGCCGTTTGTGAGGAATTAATTCAAATCTTAATCTTGCATTTCAGTAACATGTTATCCAGTAACCCCTCAGATAGCTGCTCAAGATGAACAGCCATTAGAAAGTCAGGGTGGTTCAGCCTTGGAAATGAACATCATGGTAGCATACTCCATCTTGCTAGAATATTAACCAGACTGAGCAAGTAAAGATTTTTACATTATAAATGTCTGCAAGCTGCAGAAATAGACTTTGCATGTAGGACACAGACAGCAGAATGTATGTAAGAAGTTCAGATTGATTATTGCACACCTGATAAAATGGGAATATAACTTTTAGAAGTGCTCTTTTTTGACAGGAAGAGTTAGATTGTTATCCCTGTTAATATTCAGTCAGAAAATGTTAATACAGTCATTTAATAAAGTACTACTTTGCTATGCTTGACACCAAAAGATTAGAACTACTTCACTCGGCAGCTGAATAAGAAGGTAGTGTGTTTATTAAGGGATTTGATTTATCAGATGGGTTTCATTTTTTTCCTACCAAACTTGTGTTTTACATATACTGAATAATAATTTGAATAAATCCTTTCAGATATTTTGCTTCCTGACACAGATCTGGTAGTCAGATCTCGATTCAGTCAAGGATTAAGCTAGTTTTGCTTGCTACTTTATGCAAAGAGTTTATGTAATAACCCGTTTGGAATTAGTACTGTTCCTGAGAGACATTACAAGGTGTGCTATCATCATTAAAACATGGTTTAATGGCACAGTTATACTACACGTATGTAGTTCAATGCATACAATTTAAAAAATCATGGTAGATAAGGCCGTGTTTCTGTTAAAGTTAAAGCTTATTCCCAGTCCTGTTCTCATCCAACCTCCAGCTAGTTCCAGATATTTCTGAAGTCGTACATGTAACCATTAGCATTAATAGTGCAGATGTAAACTTCTTATGATGTTGTAGGTCTCATTCCCATTTTAGATCTCATCTTGACAAATTTTTATTTGATGTGGGTGATGCAGAAGATAACAAAAGAAGATAAGGTCCTGCTAATGTAGACCAGGCGCTGTACACTGCAACACCATTTGTTCATAGAGATTTATAGATTTTGCTAATGGCAATCACCTATGATAGGCTCAATACAGTTTCGGGTGCTGTTAAAGCAGAGTAAACGTACTGATTTTTTCCCCATTCAGTAAATGTGCTCACCATGGTAACATTTATGATTGGCAAACTATTTAAGGGTGATCCATGAAAGGACAAAAGAAATGCAGTGAAACTTCCTGGTTTACTAATCCCTCAAAGTTGTATATAATTCTGTGGGTAGTACACTCAACTCAGATATTCAGAAATCAGGGCAGTTTGTTTGTTTTGCGTCTCACTCCTAATGTGGATCTGCATTGTCATACATAACTATTTAAAATGAAACCATCTTACACACACAAGTTCTGTAATTCTAATCTGTATTCTGTTGTGAAAATTTTAAATATTTAATCATCCCTTTAGTAAAGGTAAACTTAGGTGTAGTTCAACTGGATCATAACCAGAAAGGTTTTGCCATAGGACAGGTTCTGCTTACCAAGGTTAGCTGATCTGTAAACATACTTCTCTTTGTACCATAGATTGTGAATTCACACACTGTTTTGGGGTCTTCTAAAGTTATTAAACACCACTCCTTATGCTGTGTTATAAAAATAATTGTACATTTAAAAACCTTTAAGAGCAAGTAAAATGGGTATGTCACACACAGAAAATGACTGAAACTAGATAGTAAAGTATTTACAGTATAAATAATATTCACTTTTGGCCTATATTAGGATCTCTATTGCTCAGCATGGGCGTCGGGCTCGCAACTCGGCACCATCAAAATCTACTGCCAATCATTAGCGGAGCGAAGTTCCGCTGTGGCGACCCCTAACCGAGAAAAGCCGAAAAGACAAACACATCTTTGTTTACATGAAATTGGAGAGATCATGTATAGGAGAGATCATGTATAGGTAGCTAAATGCACAAGCGGACTATAAAATTGTATGTGTTTTCACACCGTAAAACTAATTCCGTTTCTCAAGAAAGCCTACGCAAATGAACTGGCTTTTATTCAAGTTGCAAGTTCAATTTCAGTGTAAACAAATGCATTATGGTACATTTTGTAGTAGATAAGTTGACAACACATACAGTGGATATAAAAAGTGTACACACCCCTGTTAAAATGCCAGGTTTTTGTGATATAAAAAATGAGACCACAGTAAATAATTTCAAAACTTTTCCCACCTTTAATGTGACCTATAACCTGTACAATTCAGTTGAAAAACAAATCTGTTAGGGGAAAAAAATATAAAAAATGTACAATAAGCTGGTTGCATAAGTGTGCACACCCTTAAACTAATACTGTTGAAGCACCTTTTGATTTAATTACAACATTCAGTCTTTTTGGGTACACACCTGCCATCAATTAAAGAGACTCTGATTAACCTCAAATAAAGTTCAGCTGCCCTAGTAGGATTTTCCTGGTATTTACTCAGTTGCCTGCTACAGCAAAAGCCATGGTTCGCAGAGAGCTTACAAAGCATCAAAGGGATCTCCTTGTTGAAGGGATCGGTCAAAAGAAGGATACAAAAAATTTCCACAGCATTGGATATACCATGGAACACAGTGAAGACAGTCATCAAAAAGTGGAGAAAATATGGGACAGCAGTGACACTGCAAAGAACTGGACATCCCTCCAAAATTGATGAAAAGCCAAGACGAAAAGTCATCAGGGAGGCTGCCAAGAGACAACAACACTGAAGGAGCTGCAGGAATTTCTGGCAAGTACTGATTGTGTACTGCATGTGACAACAATCTCCCTTATTCTCCATATGCCCGGACTATGGGGTAGGGTTGCAAGGCAGAAGCCTTTTCTTGCACAAAAAAAAAAAATCCAGGTCCGGCTAAAATTTGCAAAACAATCATTCAGGTCTCCCAAAAGCATGTGGGAAAATGTGTTGTGGTTTGATGATACCAAGGTTGAACTTTTTGGCCACAATTCCAAAATGTACATTTGGTGAAAAAACAACACTTTAAATCACCAAAAGAACACCATCCCCATGGTGACGCATGGTGGTGGCAGTATCATGCTTTGGGGTTCCTTTTCTTCAGCTGGAACTGGGGCTTTAGTCAAGGTGGAGGAAATTATGAACATTTCCAAATACCAGTCACTTTTGGCCCAAAACCTTCAGGCGTCTGCTAGAAAGCTGAAGAGGAATTTCACCTTTCAACAGACAATGACCCCAAGCATACATCCAAATCAACAAAAGAATGGCTTCACCAGAAGAAAATTGGAATGGCCAAGCTGGAGCCCAGGCCTAAATACAATAGAAAATCTGTGGGGTGACTTGAAGAGTGCTGTGCGCAAGAGATGTTCTCGCAATCTGACAGATTTGAAGTGCTGTTGCAAGGAAGAGTGGGCAAATATTGCCCGTGCCATGCTGATAGACTCCTACCCAAGAAGATTGAATGCTGTAATTAAATCAAAAGGTGCTTCAACAAAGTATTAGTTTAAGGGTGTGCACACTTTTATGCAACCATCTTATTGTATGTTTCTTTTTTTTTATTTTTTCTTACCTTAACAGATTTCTTTGTTTTCAATTGAATTGTACGGGTTATAGGTCACGTTAAAGGTGGGAAAAGTTTTGAAATGATTTACTGTGGTCTCATTTTTTATATCGCAAAAAAACTGACATTTTAACAGGGGTGTGTATGCTTTTTATATCCACTGTACAGGGTTTAAAAACATTGATATAAAAGAATGACTAAAGATGTCCAGCTCCATTGCTATAAAGGGGTAAAGTCCAGATTGTGACTTGAGTTTAAATAGTGCCTTAGATGCTTGTTGGGTCTGACATGGGGGAACAGGAGTTATGCAGCTTTGCCAGCTCTCTTCTTGGGGGGGGGGGGGGTATGGGTTCGGGTTTGAATACTCAAGGCTCACATTCCTGTTGTTGAATCCTAGTGGAAACAGGAAACCCCATGGAAGTATTGGGTTTGAGAGGGACAGGGCAGTTTTAAGGGGTTATATTCACAGAAGCACATGACACACTGACACCCATTGCATGCTGGACCCTGGGCATGTTACTGAGTATGCACATTAGAGATATGGCTGTCAACAGGGTGGAAAAATAATGGCTGCCTAAATAACAGCCCTTCTCTGCTCTCGTCCAAGTGGATGGGGAACAAATGGGCTAGTAGTCTGAGAAAAGGTCTGACGTTCAGCACACAGTTGGGAATAAAAAGTATATTTTGATGCTGTTTTTTTCCTTTTGTGTGTTAACCACGCAAGTTTACTGAATACAAGAGTCTCTTTTTATGGATGCCCCTGGAGCACTGTGTGGTTAAGTGGCTTGCTAAGAGTTACACAATAGATAAATGGAGGTGGAAGGAATGAAACCCTGTACTCTAGAAGAGAGGAAGCAGCTCATTAACCCTTCAGAGCCTTAGTCCTGTGTGTTAACTGCTGTAACAGTTATGATCCATGCTATGCACTGGTGAGTGTTTCAAGACTGATTGCATTATAAGAGGCCCTTACCAGTGAACATAGCCTCCCTCAACCATATAATTGCTATTGCAATCAGATCATATCAGGAGAACAGTAATGAAATGATACATAAACAGATTTGTTTTGAATGATTGTCTTGACAGACTGCATTCCAGGCAAGAGAAGATTGTACTTGGGTGATGAGAATACAGTGAGTTAAGAGCTATGACTAATTTCAAATAGATCTCTTCATGGGAATGTGATATTTTTTTTAATATAGTATTAAGAATCACTGGAATAGACTTTGCACATTAAAAAACAAAAAAAAAAAACTTAGAATGGGCAAACTACTTTTTGATTTAATGCAGGAAGCATCCATCCACTGCTAAAGTTCTCTTGCAGTGTTCATTTACTGAACTTGATAAAAGTCTCCTTACTTTTACTGGTGTCATCAGGGGCCTTGGATTGCATGGTGGGCTGTTGGAAATGTGGTGTTCTTTTGCATCCCTTTGGTATGGTGACTGTGTGTCTCAGTGTAGCTTAATCTAATTAATGTATTTCTACTATATGAGTTTACAGGACATCGTGGTTGATAATTTATCACCACTGTGATTATTGTAATACAAGCAATTTGTTGGAAATATTATTTTTGGTTGTGTATACAGAAATCAATATTTCTCTTTTCAGAATAATTCAGTATTAAAATTAAACTTATCCCAAGAAGGTAGTGATTAATAGTATATGTTTTATGTATATGTTGCAAGCTGTTATTAAATTAGGGTGATTTTTCATGTTGTCTGCATATGCAAACCTTTAACCTGAAATTTGCAAAGTTGTTAAAATAAAATGCTTGTGGGATATGCTGATGTGCTACATCACTTTCTTTAACAGATTACTCCATCATAAAGTAAAGGGATGATACTGCAGTGATACCAGTGACATGCTGTATCGGGAACGGACACCATCTGGCCAGTTCTTTGTCCAAGATTGTTAAAAATGCCTTATCACCCAACAAAGTGTGGTGTGAAGTTTGATCCTCCTGCATTTGTCTTAATTTATGAAGATCAAGATAGCCATAAGATTCGCCAGCGAATCATGCCAATTAGGAACTTTTCCAAGTTTTCAGGTGGGATTCAGAGGTGATGCACACAGTGATACAAATCACATCAGTAAAGTACAGTGTTTTTATAATGAAATACATTTGACCTAGACATGTTGTATTGGTTTGGTTTGTGTCGTACTGTACAGGAATGCTGTGTTATGTGCATCAATAGCATCAGAGTCAATGACACTTTAAATGCACACATCACTAGAGTGTGTAACTAGTTACATTGCTGTTCTAAAGTATTAATCTTTTATATTATCAGGTCCAAGGTGAGTTTGTGTCCTTGATGCTCACATTGTACATACAGATGTATTAATGCTATCACCATCACTCACAGATGAAAAATATACATTATTTACATAGTACGAATTCAGTGTGCCAAGTGTAATACACCAGTGAAAATGATGTGGCAGAGGAAGCATTGACAGTCTAAGGAATCGTTCTTTAAAGTAACCTTTCCAGATTGCAAGAAAGGGGGAACATTTTGATTCTGCATTTAAACATATGATCATAGGAAGTTACTAGGCTATTGGCCCTGAGGCCCTTACAAGCCTAGTCAAGAATTTAGCCCATGTTCCAACAAGTCAGCACCCTATGCCACTGTCCACTAGAGACACAGGTGGAATCTCAGGGGTGTATTTTCTGTTCCCCATCCAGTTATCCAGGTTGCGCTTAAAAAGAGGTTAATAAGGTGCTCTGCTTGACGTGAAGAGGGGAGTCTATTTCACAAAAGGGGGAGTCTCTGACACAAATCTGTCCTGCCAACAGGTCCTATTGATGTCACAGATCAGGTTGAGGTTGCGCATGTGGGTTATTAGAGTGGAGCTTGACATGCGGATATGCAGCAGTCCAATCAAGGTGGGGTCTGAGATTGCTTTGTATGCCAGACAGAGGTCACCTCTGAGGAGTCTGTAGGAGACTGAGTAGAGGGACAGGCCTATCTGTGTAGGGTAGATGTTTGAGGCCCTGGATTCTCCTATGGTCTCTCCAGCTGCTGCATGTGCTTTGTGAGGTACATGTCGAAAGGGGCAATGTACTCAGTAATGGGTCTTATAAGGGAAAAATACAGGGATGTTATGACCACATTGTCCCTGGATGAGATACCTTTACTAATGAGGTGGGCCATGTAACACTATACTTTTTTTAAGGGATATTATGTTAGTATGAACTGTTTGCAAGTAGAATAAGTAGAATTGATAAATCAGCTTTTGAAGGTCTTCATTGAATCACTCATTTTCTATAAAAGTATTATTAACTGACTTGTGTATCCTGGACTCCAGTCTGATGGCCAAACACCCTTCTGTAGTCTCCGTTTAGAAGAATTACAATAGTTCCATGAGTCATTTCTGTATTGAATAATGCACAAGTTAAGATGGCCATTGGTTAAGCTGGAATTGAAAAGTAGAAACCAGGAAGTGTACCTTATGAAGGAATGTATAAACTGGTAAGCAGCCCCGGAAACAGTCTATTCCAACGATTCCAAAGTAAAGCAGCAGCAGACAGAAATTCTTCAAAACGTAGCTTTTATTCACACAAAACAAACGAATTGGATAAGCGCTTTCACATACACTATGTATGCTTCTTCAGATCCTGATTCTTGTAAATGTACCACACATTTAAATACTCTATATCCATCAGTTAATTAAAGTCAGTTATTCAATAAACTAATTAACTAACCATTTAGCCTTTTAAACTGATAGTTACAGGCACTGTATAGCTTTTCTCTGTAAAGCATATAGTCAAGTTATAACAATAAAAAATTATAGTTCTAAAACTAGTTAGCTTTTATGGCGCTTCAGATATTCAAAATATCTAATACTATATATTGAATCATTTCAAAATTAAAAATACAAATATAAATATGGATGGATGTAATGAATTAATAATAATAAAATATTGTTAAAAACAAATAAAGTGATATAAAGTGTATTGTATACAAAAATAAATTCAATACTGCAGAAATATAGAAGAAGAATAATCCATGTTCAATGCATAATTTAATAAATATTTATATAAAATTAATTGATTCTATAAAATAGAATAATAAATGGACAAAATAATTTATAATACATGAAGTGTTTCTTGCTTATATACTGCAAATATATATCAGAGTAAAATGTATATATGCATCAATAGAATATTTTAAGTCCTTTTTCAAGGTATAGTGCCTTATATATAATATAAACATCAGATGCTTTACAATACTACATCAGTATCAAATTCCATGTGGGAATATAAGTAAAGAATAGTGTGTATGACCAAATACCTAGAAATAGTTAAATGAAATGAAGTTACTATTGTGTGTGTATATATACACACACCCTTACCCTTAGAAAGTATGAAATTATCTTCTTTTTCTAAGTGCTGGTTTTATAGATACATATTGATTGATTCCTGGATGTTGGTGTGCTCTCAACTTAAAAATCCAGTATAACTCTCTGGACTCTAATAAATTGGAGTTTTCTTTTTCTCTTTTATTACATTTCACTATTTCTAGAACTCTAAATTTAAAATAATGTTCTCTGTATTCTAGAATGTGTTTTGCTAAGGCGTTTTGTTCATTTAGACGCCTTATATCATAGGTATGGTCATAGACTCTATTCTTTAATTTTCTCTTTGTCATTCCCACATAAAAGGCTGAACACTTTTCACAGTTTGCTAAGTATATAATATTTTCTGTTGTGCACGTTGCCTCAAATTTAGGAACAAATTTAAAATTAAATATTGGATGTGAAAAATCTTGTTCACTAGTTATATATGTGCACATGTTACAACTTCCACATGGGTATGTTCCAAATCTCATTATTCCTTCCTTCTCTAAATTTATACCTGCCTTAAAATCTGCACATAGTAACTGTTTTAAGTTTTTGCTGTTCTTATATGTAAATCTCGGATAGGCACCTACTATATTCATGGTCATTTCGTCTATAATCAAAATTTTCCAATTATTTTGGATGATACGTTTTATAGCTTGACTATCGTTGGTATAAGTCATAATATATCTTACTACTGTTAATCCATTCTTAGTTGTTTGTTTATCCTTAATACTAGCTTTGTGTTGTCCAATTTCTAGATTATAGGTCTTAATATGGTTTTTGTTTTGCCTTCTATTTAATTCTTCTATGGGGGCTGATGGGAAAACTTTTTCTTTAACCGATTGTACCAACTTTCTATTGTAGCCTCTTTCAATAAATAATTTTTCCATTTTTTCTATCTCCTTATATTTTGTTTCTTGTTCACTACACAATCTGTTGATTCTTACAAATTGACTCTTTATAATTGCTGGAAACACATGCCGTGGATGCATGCTATTGAAATCAAGTATAGTATTTTTCCAGCAGGTCTTTCTGTAGAGACTGGAGACTAAACATCCATCTTTAATACTTAAATTTATGTCTAGGAAGCTAACGGTGTCATTAGATGCTTCCATGGTAAAATGTAAGAAAGGGGTTGTGGTGTTAAGGTAATCTAGGAAAGTTTTGAATTCTGCTAGGGTACCTTTCCATACAATAAGCATGTCATCAACAAATCTTTCATATAGTGCGATTTTACCAAATAATGGATGATTAAATAGAAATGTTTGTTCCTATTGAAAGACCACAAGATTTGCATACGTGTTGGCGCATGGAGTTCCCATTGCAACTTCTGGTGGTATAAGGTTTCACCATATAAAAAGACATTATTGGACAGAACAATATCCAGTAATTGACAAATAAGTATCTGTTGATTCCTACTAAAATTCCCTCTAGATGAAATCAAATCCCTAATTGCCTGGATTCCATAGTCATTTGGAATGCAGGTAAATAAATTGCAAACATCTAGTGTGATCAGTAAGTGAGTATCTGTGAATATGAGTTCTTTTAGTAGTTCTATATATTTTAACAATGTGTATGTATCTTTTAAAATCGTGGAAATATCGTTTACCAAAGGTCTTAATGTTTTTTCCAAGAAGATGGAAATATTTTCTGTAGCCCAGAACTCTCCTGCCACTATGGGCCTCATAGGTGGAGGTTCTACCTCTTTATGAATTTTGGGTAGACCTTTAATTATTGGTATTCTGGGACATTCACTAGAAAAATAATCATATAGATTTTTTCCAATCTGTTGGCACATTAACATATCATAGAGATTATCAGCTATGTCTCTACAAATCCTGTGAAGGGTATCCTGTGTTATTTCTGAATAGGTCTGTTTATCACTTAGCATGTTAAGCATAAGTTGATTATATTCCTCTGTATTAAATATTACAACTCCACCCCCTTTGTCAGCTGGTTTAAAATTGAGGGTGGTATCATTACATAATGTTCTTAAGGAGTAATATTCTCTATGGCTCAAATTGAAATAACTACATTTCTTATGACCATTAAAAAAGTATTCATATATATTCTGTTCACAGACTTTTAAAAAACACTCTACATGTGATGGTAAAGTAGGTGTGTAAACGCTTTTCTTTTTAAAATTAACATAGTCACTAGCGTTAGATTCAGCTTCAGATCTGTTGACAAAATATAGCTTCAAAGCTACAGATCTTGCAAACATTCTCAGTTCTATAAGAGTATCGTTTAAATGACTTCCCTGTGAGGGAATAAACGTTAGTCCTTTGTTAAGTACGCTGGTTTCTTCATCAGTTAGCACTAACCTGGAGCGATTGAAAAAAAGGTCGATCAACTTTTCTGGCGTCTTTGCTGTTGTGGAAGCTCTCCTGAATGCTTCCGATGTTCTTCATCTCACATTGCTGCAGTCCTTACACTTGGGTAGTCCGCTGTCCTCGGTCGGCCCGAATATCAAAGTATAAGGCTGACGTCGGTCAAGGCGCATTTGACTGACATCAGGACGTCAGGGTACAAATGCGCATGACCGACGTCATATCCTCAGTCTTTTTTGCCGCATGGTCCGATGCAGAAGCAGTATTGCAAGTGCCGGTTGGCGTTCTGAAATTTTTCGTTTTTGGAGTTTCAGACCGAGTCAAAGTTGGCTAAGTACCCCGTTGGGGAATATTTTAGTTTTTTCTTGCCTCAGTGGTTTACCGGATGTCAGAAAAAGTGAATAATTGTATTTCTTGTGGGAAACAGATACCACAGATACCGCATAGAGACTATCATACTTTGTGTATTCCTTGTTTAGGGCCTGAGCACGACGTTGTTTTGTGTCGCTCGTGCTAGATTTAATAAGCGCACTATAAAGAGGAGATTAGATTGTGCCAGGTTAGTCTTTGGGAAGCGGTGCAATTACAAAATGCCGTCGGATGCTCCGACGCCCGCTTCTTCGAAGAAGCGCAAGGACAAAGCAGTGAAGCCTAGGCTAGAAGAACCGTCCGTACCGGACGCCGGTTCTTTAGAGGTGTCGGTGGAGCCGGTGGTTCCAGCGGAGGTTTCTTTGGGATCCCAGGGAGAGACCTTGTTATTGCAGGATGTGGCCTCTCAGGAGGCAGGCCAGGGTGATGGGGCTTCTCAGGTTACTATACTCCCCTCCCTGCCTAGGGTGGTTAGGCCCTCTCCTTCTGTTTCCAAGGCTCCTCCTAGAGGCAGGCCAGGTTTAGCTTCAGTTGGTGTCACCCCTAGTTCTTCTGGAACTGTGCCCAAGAAGCATATGCTTAAAATGGCAGAAGATTTGATTACTCTGATTAGGGTTCTTTGCCCCTCCTGATAAGAGACCTAGGGTGGAGCCTGAGCTAGGGAGTTTTGAGCAGGCTTCGGATGTTTCAGAGTCTTCGGCTGAAGACTTGCAGGAGTACTCTCCTTATTCTGATTCTGATGTGGATGATTCTGCTCCTTCTGCTTCTCCTCCTGAGGATTTTTCTTTTTCAGAAACTCTTCATTCCATGAGGGAGCATTTTAAGTGGGAAGGTCAGGACTTCTCTGATTCCAGGAAAAGGCTTAGGGAATTTTTGTTTTACCCCAACATAGGCCTTTGGCTATACCTCCTGTTTTGGATGTAGTGGAAGATGTTTTTACAGAGGCTTCTCTTAATCCTGATTCTTTGCCTCCTGCTCCTGTAAACCGGATAGGTATTACAGGGTGCCTGAAGTTCATAAGTATCTTTTAAGAGTCCGAGGGCAGACCCAGAAACTGTTAGCCAGGGGCCTAAAGGTGTTAAGGCTTCTGTTGTCAAGAATCCGGTTCCTGCAGATAAAGAAGCCAGGGCCTTGGATAGATGGGGAAAGAAAGTTTATACTTCTTCCACTCTAGCTATGAGGGCTTTGAATTGCCAGTTTCACATGTTAAAATACCAAAACTATCTCCTTTCACAGTTGAAGTCTAAGGTTGATGCTCTGGCGGAAGGTATTGATTGTAAAGAGTTACAAGATTTAGTACATGTTTCTGAACAGGTGGGTAAGCATTCTTTGCAATGTGGTTTTGATGCTGTACAGGCCTCGTCTAGGGTGGCTGCCACTGGGTCAGTTCTTCGCAGGCACGCCTGGCTGAGGGATCAAAATTTATCTGACCATGTTAAAACAAGGATTTTAGATGCTCCTTTACAATCTGATGTGTTGTTTGGTTCTCCTGTTGAGGCAGTTTTAAAGAAAATGGAAGACAAGGCTAAGTCTATGCAGACTGTTAAAGATTTTTGCAGGTTCAGCCTCCAAAGTTTAGTAGGAATTGGCCTGCTAAAGGGTGGACGTATCCTTCTTATGATTCCCAGTCTAGGGGTAGATCTAGACGTGGTAGGGGCAGAGCTCAGGGCTCTTTCAGGCCTAGAACAGGAGTTCTCCTGCACAGCCTTCAGGTGAGGGCAGGGGTCCGTCCTTTCGTAAACAGTCCCAATGACCTACCTTTTCAGCTGCCAGAGCCTTCTCGCCTGGCAGCACCTTTGGGAGGAAGGTTGGCACTTTTCAAAGAAAATTGGAGTTTAATTACCCAAGACAGATGGGTATTGGATATCATACACCAAGGTTACAGGTTTTATTTCCATACCTTGCCTCCTTTCAGAGGCATGCCAGACGTTCCTCCTCAACAAAGAATAGAGGCTCACAAGCAAATTTCTCTGTTACTTCAACTAGGGGCCATACAGCCGGTCCCTATGCCAGAAGTGGGCCTAGGATTTTATTCTCGCCTGTTCCTAGTACCAAAGAAGGGGAACACGTGGAGACCAATTTTGGATTTATCTATCCTCAACACTTATCTGGACATTCCCAAGTTCAAAATGTTGACGTTACAACAGCTTTTACCTCTGCTGGGCAAAGATCATTGGATGGTAACTTTGGATCTCAAGGAGGCTTACCTTCATGTTCCTATCAGACTAAGTTGCAGGAAGTATCTGCGTTTTCGAGCTGGGACTTCTCACTATCAGTTCTCTGCATTGCCCTTTGGCTTATCTTCTGCGCCCAGAGTGTTCACGAAAGTTCTGGCTCCAGTGATAGCTTTCTTCAGGCTAAAAGGAATACAGATCTATCCTTATTTGGACGACTGCCTGATTCTGGCTCAAGGAAGGGAAGAGCTTCTTCATCATTTGGAATATGTGATAGCAGTGCTAAGATGCCTGGGGTATTCTGTGAACGAAATAAAGTCCAGTCTAGTACCCTCTCAGGACATGTGCTTTCTGGGTGTAAGACTGAATACAGCATCCCAGATGGCCTTTTTAACCCCGGACAAACAAAAGAGTCTATCCCTTTACTTCCATCAACTATCTCATCAGTCCGGGCTGACTGCAAGGACAGTCCTTCAAGCCTTAGGGTTCATGGCATCTTGTATTCTGGTGCTTCCCAATGCCAAACTGCATATGAGGAAGCTGCAATGGTATCTCAAAAATGTATGGACACAGCACTGCCAGGATCTGGACACTGTCATTCAAATAATACCTTGAATTCAAAAGGAATTTTTGTGGTGAGCTCAGGAATGTCACCTAAACAAGGGACTCTCTGTGACCCGGCCAGAGGCGAGTCAGATTTTATCGACAGATGCCTCAGACAAAGCTTGGGGAGCTCATCTAAATGGAAAGTGGATACAAGACAAGTGGCCTGCCAGACTACAACATCTACATATCAACCTGAAGGAGATGTTAGCAGTCCAGTTTGCATTGATAGCTTTCAAGGATTTACTTCTTCCAGGGCAGGTGTTGATTCTAACAGACAACACAACTGTCATGTGGTACATCAACAAGCAAGGGGAACATTCTTATCCTCTATGCAGGCAAGCAATGATTTTGTGGGAGACTGCTCTCAGTTTACAGCTCAATCTTCAGGCAAGGTTTCTGCCAGGAGCACAGAACTCCTTAGCAGATGTGTTGAGCAGACAATTATGGATCCCCACGAGTGGAAATTGGATCCTCATGTATTTCAGAAATTGACAGTGTCATGGGGAACTCCAGACATAGATCTGTTCGCTTCTCCACTAAACCATCAGCTGCCAAAGTTTTGCACAAAAAGGTTTCATCCCACAGCTTGGAAAGTGGATGCTCTTTCTTTCAACTGGAGCAATCTTCATGTGTATGCCTTTCCACCTCTGCCTCTCCTCCCAAAGGTACTTCTAAAGGTCAGACAGGACAAGCCAAGGATGATTTTAATAGCTCCAGATTGGCCTCGACAGCACTGGTACCCATTACTGAGAAGTCTGGTACGGAAGCCTCCATGGCCTTTGCCTTGGATTCCACACCTGTTGTCGCAGGAGGACAGCCATTTGCTCAATGTCAAACTTCACTCTCTTCACCTAACAGCCTGGCATATTCTGTTTTGAACCATAGAGGGTCTCAACTTCCACAACAAGTTTTGAATGTGATTTTGGAAGCTAGAAGGCCTAGTACAAGGAAAGTGTACGCAGATAAATGGAAGAGATTTTTATTTTGGAGTGCAGCAAAGGATTTTGATGTTTCTGAGCCTAATTTAAGTGTGGCTCTTCAATATCTTACTGAGTTACTGGACAAAGGTTTGTCCTTCTCTTCTATTAAGGTTCATGCTGCAGCAATTTCAGCTCACTATGAATGTGACCCTCCATTGTTTTCTCATCCTTTGTTCAAGCAATTTCTTAGAGGGGCAAAGAATATAAGACCCCACGAAGAGCTCCTACTCCTGCTTGGGATCTCAATTTTGTGTTGGAGAAACTCACTCTACAACCTTTTGAGCCTGCAGCTACTTCTGAGTTGAAATATTTATCATGGAAGACTGCCTTTTGTTGGCCATTACCTCTGCAAGAAGGGTTTCTGAATTACAGGCCCTTATGGCGGTTGAGCCTTTCTTGATTTTCCATAAGGATAGGGTATCTTTGCACTAATCCTTCCTTTATGCCTAAGGTGGTTTCTAGTGTGGCTTTAAACCAAACTATTCATTTGCCTACTTTTTATGCAAATCCCCAAAATAAAGGGGAAAAGATTTTGCACACTTTAGATGTACACAGGCAGTTGCGATATTATTTGGACAGAACTAAAGGGTTCAGGCAGTCTCAGCAGTTGTTTGTTTCTTTTGCTTTGAGTTCTCAGGGCAAGCCTGTGTCAAAACAAACTATTTCTAAGTGGATTGGGTTTTGCATTGCTTTCTGTTATTCCCATCATGGCAAGGAGATTCCAGCTGGGATTAGGCCTCATTCCACTAGGGCTACTGCCACTGACAGCCTTTTTGAGGGAGTGGCAACCAAGGATATTTTGGAGGCAGCTACTTGGAGTTCAGTGCATACTTTCTCTAGGCATTATCACCTGCCACTTTACTCTAAATCCAGGGCTGGTTTTGCCACTGCTGTTTTGCAGGGCATTTTGGCAGCTCCTGCTTCCTTGTAGTTTGGCCATCCTCCCTTACCTCTGCTTTGGGATTCTACCCAAGTGTAAGGACTGCAGCAATGTGAGATGAAGAACATAGTACAGTTTTGTACCTACCATAAATGTAGATGTTCGAAGATCCACATTGCTGCAGTCCAATTTACCCTCCCTCCTTCACCTCTGTAGTTAGAGGTGGTTGTGTGGGTTGGGTTGTAAATATTGTGTATATTGTATATATTGTACATATAATTAGTGCAAGGGTGGTTGGTTGTTTGCTGTCTTTTGGTTTTGACCTTTATTTTTAGGGTCTTCTGACATCTGGGGCAAGAAAAGACTGAGGATATGACGTCGGTCATGCGCATTTGTACCCTGACGTCCTGATGTCAGTCAAATGCGCCTTGACCGACGTCAGCCTTATACTTTGATATTCGGGCCGACCAAGGACAGCGGACTACCCAAGTGTAAGGACTGCAGCAATGTGGATCTTCGAACATCTACATTTATGGTAGGTACAAAACTGTACTTTTCTTTCCTTGCCAGCTCTGCACTCGTTGTCTCTGCGGTGCTGGTTTCCTTATCGGGTAGGGTAAAAAATATATAATGGTGCGTTGTGTACTGTTCTTCAGAATGGCTCCCAGCCGAAGAACATTTTTATTAGCTTCTTGGTTGGGAAGAGGTGTAGGTGGAGAGAGACAGTCATTCATAGAGTGCAGCTCTTCCGGGGGCGTGGCAAAGGCTCCATCTGACGTGATGCTGACTACGTCAATCTCGGTCTGGCAAACTGTCGAAGTTGATGAAGCATTAGTTTCATTAGTTTCGTTTACACCTGGATTGCTGGTATGAATCTCTTCATTGTTAGAGGGGGAATGTTGAGAAAATCCCCTCGGCCAAACAAATACATGACCTGTTGAAAAGTCTGTAAAGTCTCTATGCAGCTTCCGCTGCTTGGTCTGTTCTAATTTTTGACTGTAAGCAAGCACTTGCAGGTATAGGTATTCTAATTTATTCCTGCAGAACGGATGTTCATAGGAGTCTCTTATTTCTTTATTTAACTTTTCTGTTTTATTCAGCAACTCTTGTTCAAGAGGAGAGAAATAGTCATTCAACAGTTGCATGTATTTGTAACTGAGTTCAAGGTTCAGGTCTTCCCATCTCCTTAACAATTCAGGGTGCATGTCTCCATAGGTAGGCATGCACAGTACGCGCATGCCTCTAGGAACTACTTTAAAATACATGCACGCTTCTAAATGTTTGCGCTGCCAAATGTAGCGCTGCAGTCTGTACAGGTCATTTTCTAGATCTTTAATTAGAGAATAAAAGCGTTCTAAATTATCAATACGATTTTCTTCACTACTTACAGTAGCTGGTTGCATTTCCAGAGCCAATAAAGGGTTGGTTGGGTTCTTGGTGATTAAAGTCCACTTATCATCCATTGCCCTCGTCTCCGGTCTGTAATCCAATTCTATGATAGTTTGCGCCATTCCGTGGAGTAGTCAAGTGAACAAAATAAAGCACAATCGTAGTATATGAATCACTTACTACTCAAATTGGCTTACCAGTCACAGTCTATGAAAATGAAGGAATGTATAAACTGGTAAGCAGCCACGGGAACAGTCTATTCCAATGATTCCAAAGTAAAGCAGCAGCAGACAGAAATTCTTCAAAACGTAGCTTTTATTCACACAAAACAAACCAACTGGATAAGCGCTTTCACATACACTATGTATGCTTCTTCAGATCCTGATTCTTGTAAATGTACCACACATTTAAATACTCTATATCCATCAGTTAATTAAAGTCAGTTATTCAATAAACTAATTAACTAACCATTTAGCCTTTTAAACTGATAGTTACAGGCACTGTATAGCTTTTCTCTGTAAAGCATATAGTCAAGTTATAACAATAAAAAATTATAGTTCTAAAACTAGTTAGCTTTTATGGCGCTTCAGATATTCAAAATATCTAATACTATATATTGAATCATTTCAAGTGTACCTTATGCTCACATTTATTACTCACACTTCAGCTATTAGAACAAGGTTCATTTTGTGCTTTATATAGGAAAATGTCAAAATATTTTGAAAAAAATATGTTCTAGGTTTTGACAGATGACTTTTTTGTTGTGCAGCTGTAAGTTATATATTCATGTGTTTCAGGTTAATAAACTGGGCTTTTGTTTGAGCCTGTAATGGGCGGACTTTTTTTTCTTATTTATGTTGCTCTTTTATTACTTTCAAAGCTATGAGTGTTGTGTTTAACAGACTATCATGACACTGTAACGTACTTTTAAAAGGAATTCTCATTTTCGCTGTCAGTTTAAAAAGTGTGTAAAGTAACGGAAAACATTTTTTTTCTGTAGAAAAATTGTTTATTTTACTTTTATGGGGCTGGCATAGTGTTTTAAAGTGCTTTTTACTGTTTTTTCCTGTAAAAGTACAGCCAAACCCATTGTTTTTAGACAAGTCAGACAGTCGTAAACTAAATATACAAGAACTAAACAGTATTCTAAAACATAGTAACTGGAAACCACTACAAACCCTAAATCTAGACCAAGCCGTTGATTACTTCAACAATATTCTCCTCAATATCTTTGATAGACTCGCACAAATTAGGAAAATAAGAGCCAAGGCAAACTATGCAGTATGGCTAACTAGGGGAAACTAGAGCCCTTCTAAAGTCAAGGGATAAGGCTTGGAAAATTTGGAAGAAAGACAATACTAGCCTAGCCAAACAAAGTTAACTACAACTTAGAAATCAGGCCAAGAGACAAACTAAACTCAGTAGACAAAATTACTTCCTCAGTATCCAAAACAAACATTCAAAAGATCCCCAAAAGTTGTGGCATGGCATTAACTCTCTCCTAAAACCAGGTAAAACTACCACTCCCACTCCTAACTCCACGAATGACAAGGACATTGCCTCCCAATTCAATCACCACTTTACAGAATTCATCTTAACACTATCCACCCAACTATCCAAAAATAGCCCTACATATAACCCAACCAAATGCCCTGACAAACATCCCATAGGTTCATAGGTTCATACTAGGCTATCTGCCCTAGGGCATTTATAAGCCTAGCCAGAATGTGTTTGGCTTTCGCCACCCATTTTAAATTTATTTTGCTATGCCCTTTTTCGAGGTTAGTATACTGTGCCTCTGTCTAACAGTGACACAGAAGTGATACCCGGGGTAAACCTACGATCTCCCATCCACTCATCAAGATTCCTCTTGAAGAGAGTCAATGAGGGACTCTGCCTAACCTGGACTGGGATTTTATTCCAGAGTGAAGGGAGCCTCTGGGTTATGAATCTGTCCCTCCAGCATGTCCTATTTATTTCAGTGTTGAGGTTCAAGTCTCTCGAGCGCGTAGCTCTATGGGATTTGGATTTTCTGAGGTGCAGCATGTCCATTAATTCCGGGTTGGACATGGCTTTATACGTCAGGCACAGATTGCCTCTGAACAGGCGATATGCCACTGAGTAGAGCTGGAGTTTCTTTAACCAGGCAGCATATGGCATCTGTTTGAGCCATTTGATCCTCTTGGTGAGGTACTTTTGGGGTCTTTCCAGTTGCTGCAGGTGTCTGGTAAGGTACATCCCAAAAGGGGCATTGTACTCAATTATGGGCCTGATGAGGGATGAGTAAAGAGGCACGATTACGTCCCCTGATCTAGATGTGAATCCCTTCATGATTAGGTGGGCTATATAAAATGTTTTTCTAACCACTTTGAAATGAGAGATTGCTATCAACTTGGGTCCCCAGGTCCCTAATTACTTCTTCTGTACTTAATGGATTACCACCTATGTGGTAATTTGTGGGCACTTTGTTTTTGCCAAAGGGGATGACTATACACTTTTTGGCATTTAGCTTGAGGCCATGGCTCTGGCACCAGTTGTCTGTTTCTATGAGGCCCTTTTGGAGGATGCTTGTGTCGACTGGAGAGTCGATTATGGCGCCCAGTTTGCAGTCATCTGCGAACTTGGTCAGCCACAGTCCTTCCGTGCTGGCCTGTACCTCCGAGAAATATATACCGAACAAGAGAGGTCCCAGGACTGAGCCTTGTGGGACACCACTTGTAACTGGTTTGGAGTCTGACATGGCTCCAGCAATTCTAACCATGTGAGTTCTGTCCTTGAGCCAGTTTGCAATCCATCTAGTGACATAGGGGTTTATACTTAAGCTGGTGAGCTTATCTATAATGCCAGAGTGGGGTATTGTATCGAAGGCTTTTGCGAGGTCCAGGTAGGCTGTGTGGACCACCTTCCCCTCGTCAATGGCCTTGGTGACTGCTTCAAAGAAATCAGCCAGGTTTAAGAGGCAGGATCTGCCCTTAACAAAGCCGAACTGGGTAGGATCCAGTGTTTGTAGGTCCCCAATATCTTTATTTATGAGGTCCATGATGATCCTTTCCATAGCTTTGCAGACCAAGCTAGTCAGGCTTATGGGGTGATAGTTTCCAGGATCCGTTGAGGCACCACCTTTATGGAGAGGGACCACTGTTGCTGTACGCCACTCTTTGGGCACATATCCTGTAGTAAGGCTGAGATTGAACAGTAGTTTTATGTTTGGGTTTAGCTCTTCTTGGAGTTAATGTAGGATGCAGCCCGGGACACCATTTGGTCCCATTGATGCTGTGTTTTTTGCTTTTGGAGAGGGCGGCTCTTACCTGAGCATCTGAGATGTCAGGGGGGGCAGCACTCTGCTGGGATAGATATTTGCCCTTTTGGTGGGGAGGGGGGGAGAAGTTTGCGCTGAACCTGTCAGCTAGGATGTTGGCAGTGTCTGTGGGTTTGGTGTATTTTTTGTCATTTTGGACTAATTCTGAGCATATCTGGGAATTACCACCCAGGTTCCTAACATAACTAAAGAAAGCCTTGTGATATCCTTAGTGTCCTGTGCAATTTTTCTCTTGAAGCTGGCCTTAGACAATTTTATGTGTGCCCGTAGTTTTTTGCTAATACTGATCAGTGATGCCTTCCCTTTTTGGGATTTTGCTCTATCATTTAGTAGCTTCCTCCTTTTATTGTATAGTTTGTTTATGGCTGGGGTCCACCAGACAGGACGTCTGCCTTTGGAGGATTGGGTCTTGGTTTTATTTGGGATCGCATGATCCATGCATTCCTGAAGGTGTTCATAGAATGCGTTTATAAAGGATTCTGCAGTCTGGGACGTATTTTCCACAGGCCCGGGGGCTTTGAAGGATTCCACCTCAGTTTTGAGGAGTGTGAAATTTGCTTTAGAGAAGTTTTTCACTGTGGTTTTCTGGGCAGGGGGTGGGGTCGGGATGTGAATATCCAGTGAGATTTGTTTATCGTCTGATCTTACCAGTGAGGGATACACTTCTGGTCTGGAGCATAGAGTCCCCATGTTGGTGATGATCAGGTCCAGTATGTTTTCCCCTCTTGTGGGAGTGGTAACAAGTTGTTCCATAGCATTTGAGTTTTACGTTCTCACCAGTTCCCACCTCAACAATTAAAAAACACCTCCTAAAACTGAAACCTACCACCCTTGCCACTGACAGTCTACTAGACAACTTCCTAAAAATAGCAGTTGAATCCTCATCCTACCCTATTTCTATTCTTATCAATCGCTCCATACAAGAAGCATATGTCCCACAGCTATGAAAGGTATCATACATTATTCCACTATATAAAGGCAGAAACTCTTACGAATACTCAAATTATCGCCCCATTGCCATTCTATCCTCCGTATCTAAAATACTAGAGAAATGTATACATTCTCAGGTAACACACTTCCTAAACTCACACCATCTCCTCTCCCCCACACAGCATGGCTTCTGATGCCATAGAACAACCACTGCTCTGCTGTCTTTCACCAGTCTGATCAACCAACATAGAGATAATAATAACAACTTTGTACCTGCAATATTTCTAGACCTCTCCAAAGCATTTGACATGGTTTCACATTCCTTACTACTAGACACCCTGACATCCCTATCCTTTGCCCCTTCTGCTATAGCCTGGTTTAAAAGCCGTCTGTCAAATAGGCAACAATCTGTCCGATGGCAAAGTATACTATCCCCCTTACTCCCAACTATCATAGGTGTACAACAAGGCTCCATATTAGGCCCAGTTTTTTTCTCCATATTTACCAATAATCTCCATACCATAACACAGCATGCTTCACTTATACAGTACGCTGACGATTCAGCTCTTATCTGTTCAGCTCCATCACTTCCCACCCTACAACTCACTCAGGAATCATTTAGCTCTGTGGAAAGTCGGATCCAAACTTATCCTAAACTCTAATTAAACCAAATGACTACATGTTAAGTTGTCAATCTTGCCTTCATTCTTGCTGGATGGGTTCGGAGCTGATCCTCTGCTCCGACTCGGCCAATACTAAAGCTCGAGAGCTATTTCCACCGGCTCGAGGCTCCCCTATATCCCACAATGCTAGGCAGTAAATACCCAGATCTCGTTTGCCGCTTTAGCTACGAGGTGCTTGTTTCTGCCGGCTCTGCAGGTTAGTGACTTTTTATAGTTGTAAAACTTCAAAACCCCTTATTTTTTTCTTAGAATAGTTTTCTTAACAGTTTATTAGTCAACTATCCCTAGTTTCCTTCGGGTTCCCCTAATTGTTTTTCCCGTTTATCCCCTGTTATTTTTCTTAAGCCTTCGGGCCCTCCTCCCTTCCCCTTAGCCTACTTATTGTGGGAGTGGTTGGATTATTTTCCCCTTTCTTAACAGGTTTGTCTTGTGTGTGTCTGTGTTTCACAGTTTTTCTTTGGGATGTCTAAAGACTCTAAGGTCTCAGGCTTTAAGAAGTGTGACTCGTGCTGTCAGAAAATGTCTCTGACAGACTGTCACACTTCTTGTGTATATTGCCTGGGACCTTTGCACCTGCAGAACTCTTGTTCTGTCTGCCACGCTTTCAGTCCAAGAGTCCTGCAGGAACACAAAAATAAATTGATACTGCGAGGCTTATTAAAGCTTGAAGGCTCCCTGACCCAGACCGTGTCAGGAAAACCTTCCAAGACTTCCAAAGTGTCGGCTCCAGCTTCGGAGCCGTCTGCTGATGGCTCTAAGGCTTCTTCAACATCGACTCCGTCTGGAGCCGATGTTCCTAAGACTAAAACGGTTACCTCTGCTCCAGCTGGAGCCGAGAGGTCCGAGACTCAGACGGCTCCGATAGTTTTGTCGGAGCCATCTACTAGAAAGAGGTCTAGATCCCCATCCATTGGCTCTATCCACTCGGCCCCGGGATCTCCACTATTATCAGAGAGGAGCCATAGGTCCCACTCCTCTCGGTCCTCCAGACTGTCCGACCATGATTTAGAGAGGGTGGTGAGCAGACTTCTCAAGTCCCAGGCACTTGCCCAAATACTGCATAGCCCTACCCAACGGTCAGTGGCTATACCCATCCCTTCCTCAGTTCCTCCTCTGATTCCCATGAGTTCAGAGCTGGAGCTTCTCAGAGCCGTGACTGTCGGTGCATCGGAGCCGATACTTCCACTT
Organism: Protopterus annectens; assembly: GCF_019279795.1. Classification (NCBI taxonomy): domain Eukaryota; kingdom Metazoa; phylum Chordata; order Ceratodontiformes; family Protopteridae; genus Protopterus; species Protopterus annectens. The sequence continues at coordinate 502,580,113 of NC_056734.1, read as the reverse complement.
TCGGCTCCGTCGTCGGCTCCGATCTCCTCCTTGGAGGGATCTGGGTGCCAGGCTTCCCTCGTTGGCTCCGAGGGGGTGAGTGGCATCGGACCCTTGTCCGAGCCCGTTCTCCCTCTCGGAGCTTTGGCGCTGGTGAGCTCGGCCCCATCGGCCTAGGAGCCTTCCCTTTCGGTGCCGGGAGGAGTCCTCGTCTCTTCGGAGCTGGGATCTTCGGCCCTGCCTGATCAGGGCGCCTTCGAGGTCATGCGGAGCGTGCTAGACCTGGTGTCTGCTCCACGGTCGGCTCCCTCAGCTCCTCCCTCTACAGTGCCTACGATGGTCTCTACCCACCCTCTCGTCCCAGACCATAGAGAGCCAACGTCTCAAGTTTCCCCACTGGGAATATCCTCCTCTTCCGAGGCTTCTCCTGATCCTTTGGGGAACCCCCTCGGAAGAAACAATGCAAGAGGAAGCATATGGACTTCCCCGAGTCTATCACCTCGGATACCGACTTGGATGAGTCTGAAGGGTCCCTACGGTTCTCCTCTGAGGATGTCTCCTTTTCAGACATCCTTGAGATCCTTAAACAGAGGGGGAACTGGTCCACCCTTAACCCTTCAGAGGACGAGTCGGTCTACCTTGAGGCTTTTGGCTCTCGCCCTTCCACCTCCTGGGTATCTCCTCCCTTTGACCCCCTCATGGAAGTGGTGGCAAGGAAGGCATGGACAGCCCCTGATATGGTGGAACCTACCCCACAAAGGCCGTCCAAGTTTATTACAGCTCCTAAGGACAAAGAATTCTTATACAAGGGTATCTCTGTTGATGCTATGGTGGTGGCCGCAGCCACTAAGAAGGAATTAGCTGATCCTTCGGTACCTATCCATCCTCCTAATAAGGAATCTAGGACTATGGATAGGTACGGTAAGCGGATGTTCTCCTCAGCGACCTTTGCTATGCGTTCGCTGAGCTACTTGTATCACTTCACCCGTCTTCAGAGAGATATAATCAAGGAAATGGGTGATGCTTTGCAGGATCCAACAACTGAGGGGTTTCGAGACAAAAATGAACTCCCAGCTGGCAACCCTGAATTCAATTGTCAACTCCTCCATGCGGCTTCTTTGTTATGCAGCTGATGGGGCGAGTAGGGCCGCTGGCACAGGTGTAGCTTTACGACGTCACGCCTGGATGCAGCTTTGTAACTTTGCAGACCCTTTCAAGGCGTCCTTCACCAATTCCCCTTTTGATGGTACAGCATTGTTTGGACCTCAGGTGAAGGACACGTTGACTAGGTGCAAACAGGATGGTAAGACTCTCTCTGCCATGGGAGTCCGGTTTTCTACCCCTTCCAGACCGTATCCTAAGGGTCAGAAGGGGGGGAAATGTGGTTCCGCAAATCACAGGGAGTCTCGCCTGATGCACGCAGTCAGTTCCTGTCTAGAGGCAGAGAGGGAACAACAATAGACGCCGCCCTAGGGGCGGGGCGGGGGGGGGTCCGCAGAATCAAGGTAGCAGAGAGACACACTCTGACAAACCTTTTCAGCATCCCTGAGAAGCTGCCCGACTGTCCACCTTCGGAGGCAGTCGGGGGAAGATTATCACTGTATCCAGAAGCCTGGCTTTCCCTCACTCAAGACAAATGGGTACAGTCGATTATATCCGAGGGTTACAAACTTCCCTTTGTCCACATCCCATCCCAACCAAAAGGGCCCCTTCCAGACGTTCCACCCGGTCTAAGAGAACAAGCAGCACTAGAAATATCAAAGCTGCTGTCAAAAAGAGCTATCCAGCCAGTCCCGGCAGACCAGCAAAGATCCGGAATCTATTCCAAATTCTTTTTGGTTCCAAAAAAGACAGGGGACTGGAGACCAATATTGGATCTCAGCAGACTAAACAAGTCTGTAAACAAAACAAAATTTCGGATGGTCACACTTCAGTCCATTCTACCCTTCTTGGGTCAGGACAATTGAATGTGCTCAATAGACCTTCAGGATGCGTACTATCATATCAAGATGCACAGATGCTCCAGAAGGTTCTTCCACTTCTGGCTGGGAGCCAGTCACTATCCGTTCAGAGCCCTGCCCTTTGGTCTCACTACAGTCCCCTGAGTGTTCACCAAATGCATGGCAGTGGTCACGGCTCATCTGAGCCGACAAGGATTCCAGGTGTTTCCATATTTGGACGACTGGCTCCTTACTGCTACCACCAGGCTTCAACTTCTCGTATCCAGAGACTACACCATTCATACTTGTCAAGCTCTAGACATTTCCATAAATTTCGAAAAATCTGCCTTGTTGCCTTGTCAGGCTATTACCTTTATAGGCGCCACCTTGGACACAATTCATCTTTCCGCGAAACTAACAGAGCAAAGAGTATCAGATATCCGTAAACATGTTCACATTCTTCTTCAATGCGACAGGATCAAAGCCAGGTTTGTCTTGAAGGTTTTAGGTCTCATGGCAGCTGCCATTACACTTCTGCCTCTAGCACGCTTTCACATGCGGATCCTCCAGTGGATGCTGTTTTCTCATTGGTCCTTCCAACAGCTCCCAATGTCTCGCAGTATTCTGCTGACCCAATCATGCAAGAAGCATCTAACTTGGTGGATGACCTCCCCTCAAGTTTTTCAGGGCAGATCATTCGCCCCCCCCCTCCGGTTGCCACGGTGACAACGGACGCCTCCCTGATCGGGTGGGGGGGCATTGTCAGGGCAGGATGGTCCAGGGCACATGGCAACCTTTCGAAAGCTATCTGCACATAAATGTCCTGGAGATGAGCAGTACTTTTAGCGTTGCAAGCCCTTCAGCACTCTCTTCCCACCGAGACTATTGCAATTCAGACAGACAATATGTCTGTAGTATGGTAAATCAACAAACAGGGCGGAACCAAGTCTTATCCCTTATGTCGAGAGGCACTCAGACTTTAGCAGTGGGCGATCTCATCTCAGCAGTTTCTGATAGCAACGCACATCCCCGGGAAGTCCAACGTGATAGTGGACAAGTTGAGCAGGGCCATACTCATACCACACGAGTGGTCTCTCAAACAGTCAGTGCTGGAAGAAATTTTTCAGAAATGGGGCCGACCTTGCTGCGATCTTTTTGCTACTCCCCAAAACAGCAAGTGTCACGATTTCTTCACCCTCTTTCCCCTACCAGGTCAACCCGCCAGGGACGCTCTAGTCCACAATTGGCCCCGGGGACTTCTGTATGCTTTCCCCCCCTTTCCACTGATTTCTCAAGTAATTCAAAAAGCTACCGCATTGAGAGTCGACATGATCCTCATTGCCCCTTACTGGCCTCATCAGATATGGTTTCTGTTCCTTCACCGGTTTCTGCTGGAGCAGCCTTGGCATCTGGATCCAGTGCCAGATCTTTTGACCCATCAATCGGGTCAGCTGCACCACTCCCTCCCATCTCTCGGCTTTACAGCTTGGTTGCTCCGCTTCCTACCCTAGCCAGGCTTCCTTTAATTTCTCATTCTGTCCGTAACATACTTATAGCTTCCCACAAGTCTTCTACAAGAAGGATTTACAATAGCAAGTGGAAACGTTTTTCCTTCTGGGCAGCAACTAATAACATAGACCCTTTCACTGCACCTATCCAGTCTATACTAGACTTCCTGGCAGAACTTTTTCACTCAGGTTCTTCTTCGTCTACTATTAGAGTACAATTGGCGGCTGTATCTAATTTCCATGTAGGTTTTTCAGACTCCAGCATCATGTCCCATAAACTTTGTAAAGCCTTTCTAAAAGGTATCTTTTTGCTCAAGCCACCAATTAGAGACCCCCCACCTCAGTGGGACTTAAATTTGGTTCTAGCCTCCTTGATTCTCCCCTCCCTTAGAACCGGCCGCTTCCTGCTCTCTGAAATTGCTTTCATGGAAAACCCTTTCTAGTAGCCATAACATCTGCTAGACGGGTATCTGAACTTCATGCTCTTTGCAGTCGTCCTCTTTACTTAGTTTTCCACAAAGACAGGGTGTCCCTTCGGACCAACCCTTCCTTTTTACCAAAGGTTTCTTCTGAGGTGAATCTGAATCAGACAATCGACCTTCCAGTTTTCTTCCCTAATTATTCCAACAAGGCAGAACAAAAGTTACATTTCCTAGATGTTCATCGCCAGCTTCACTATTATTTGGATAGGACTAAACAGTTTAGGAAGTCTAACCAGCTCTTCCTATCCTGTGCGGAAGGCAAGATGGGCCTTCCAGTTTCCAAAGTTTCCCTTTTGAGATGGCTGGCCTCCTTCATTTATGATCTCAGACACCAAAAGCTACCATCACGACCTAGAGCTCATTCAACCAGAGCGTTAGCTACGTCTGTAGCATTTCAAGACAGACTGCCCATAGATTCCATCTGTCAAGCAGCTACATGGGCTTTTCCTCATACCTTTATCTCACATTATAAATTGGATATGGCCTCCAGAAACTGGGCTAACTTTGGTTCTACCGTACTCAAGAGTCAGTTCTGATGAGCAACCCAGGATAAGGATGCTAGGGACGCGGTCCCATCCAGCAAGAATGAAGGCGAGATTGACAACTTAACATTGAGAAGTTATGTACCTACCATAACGTTCCATGTTAGTTGTCTTCTTCTCGCCTTCCTTCTTGCGTCCCATCTCCATCCCCTAGCCTGGACAGACCGAGAGGATCCTTGGGATCTTTTGTCTTCCACAGCATCAACCACCTCTATTGCCCCTGTTTGATAGTTCTACAGGTAGTCTTTCTATAGAGGTGGATTTCCCTTTTCTCTGTCTCTAGGAGACCAGCACTGCTATTCTTTCAGCTATCAAACGAGATCTGGGTATTTACCGCCTAGCATTGTGAGATATAGGGGAGCCTCGAGCCGGTGGAAATAGCTCTCGAGCTTTAGTATTGGCCGAGTCGGAGCCGAGGATTGGCTCCGAACCCATCCAGCAAGAAAGAAAGCGAGAAGAAGACAACTAACATGGAACGTTATGGTAGGTACATAACTTCTCATTTTCACCCCTCTATCCTTCATTATCTCTGCCAAAAATGGCACTATTATCTCTCCCTCTGACCATACCAAACTCCTAGGCATTGAAATTGATAAAAATCTACACTCCAACGTCCACATTTCACAATCTATCAAAAAAGTCCATAAAAAAATGGGAACACTATATAGGCACAGGAAATCCCTCTTGAAACAAGCACAGATTACCCTAGCCCAGACTCACCTCTTGTCTACCCTAATGTATGCTGCTCCAATTCTTACCCAGCTTAGAAAACTTGACCTTGCCAGACTCTAGTCATGTTATAATAAAATCACCAAGTTTGCAAATAACTCCACCTTTAGAACCCACCATTACCAGACTCTAAGGGAACTGCAATGGCTGGAACTGTCCTAGCTACTAACCTATCACCAATTAGTCATTGCCTACAATGTGGTAACACATCCAGAAAAAAAAAACCCTGCACTAGGCCCACTTCTCACCCACTGTAATACAAATCATCCTGTCCGATATTCCAACAAACTCCTCCTCTGTATCTCTAGGACTAACAATACAGGAAAAGCACTATTCTCCCACTCCATAGCTAGAACCTGGAATAATCTCCCTCCTGCTCTGATTTCTGCCCCTACATCTTTTCACTTTAAAAACTCACTTAGAACACACTTAAAAGAATAAGTAGCTATGCCCATGTATTACATAAGTCCTCAGATTATTCCACTTGTATATCTCACTTCCTAATATACCCAATGCTGATTGAATTTGTATATTTATTCTGTTATTAACCATGTGTAACTATTTTTCCTGTAGATATAGGTTTTGTTATGTCTTCTGCTGTATACTGTATTTTAACATATTGTTTGAAAATTCTCTGTATACTGTATTTTAACATATTGTGTAGAATTTTACTTACTGTGGAGCTTTTCTCTCTGGGCATCTGCTGAAAATGGACCTGTGTCCAGTCGGACCATCCCGGTTAACAAATGTAAAATAAATAAAAATAAATAAAAAAATAACTTTTGTAGACTGGTAGTGTTTACTGGCAATTGCTGCTTGTCTTCCCTGGGAAAGTGGCAACATGTTCTGCTTGACCATGGACCAGACTACAGGTCCCATGGTCAGTCCTTCCAGCAACAAAAAGTAAAAGTTAAGCCAACAGCCTTTGCCACCACAGTAGGCTAGTGGTTTGTCTCAGCCACAGGTGGGTGACTCTGCTTTTGCCATTTGCACCTCAGACCACTCATCTTTTGTCCCGGATCCCACTGATGTAGCACCTACAGCCACTATGGACTAAGGGATAGCCACTCCTCTCTAGCTACTGGGATCCTCCTCAGTGGGCAAGAGGGATGTTGTCAGTCCTAGAAGAGGGAAGGTTCCTCTGTTGTGTCAAAATGCTGTGCCCATCTCTGGGGAAGCAACTGCTGCCATTGGTATCACAGTTGGCTCCATATTCTGTCAAAAAGAAACCGAAAACCAAGCATGAGTCTACTCCTCAATTTTCTTTGGATAGGAGTAGTTTACTGGGTCTGGCTCAGGGTTTTATTCAGGCTATCGATCCTTCTTGTAAAATAGTTTCTGGTAAAGAAAGAGAGATTCCTGATGTTCGTGTTTCACTGTTGCAGTCATTACACTTGGGTTATCCTGCTGGCATGCTACCCTCAGTCGGCCTGAATTCCAAAGTCTTGGTCCGGCGTCAGTTGCTGTCGCCTCTTACCTGACGTCAGTGCACCAGGGGTATAAAAGATGCAGCCGACGCCATTTTCTTCAGTCTTTCTTGCCGCACGGTGGCCGAGGCAAAAGCAGTTCACAAGTGCCGGTTGGCCGACTCCTAAGATTTTCGAAATCGAATTTCAGATCCGAAGTCTTCAATAAAGCTAAGTACCCCATTGAGGAAATTTTTTCTTGCTCCAGACTGATGTCAGAAAAAGTTAACAATTGTATTTCTTGTGGGAAGCAAATACCTCAAGGATTTTCATTCTTACTGTATTGCTAGCTGTCGGTTTTGTGCAAGATTTAACCAACACACTATTAAGTGTCTGTACGATTTTGCCTTTCATTACTTTGGCCAAAGGTTTAATTATATAATGCCATCGGAAGAGCCGATGACCGGAGTATATAAAAAGCGCAAGGAAAAGGACAGGCATCCGAGGTCCAAAACTGATGATGAGGCCTCCGCTAGGCCAGTCGCCGGTTCTCAGTGAGGTGTTTTCACAGCCCCTGACGCCCACTACCTCAGAGCTACTGGCCCCTTCCGACTTCCACGTGGAGACAACTAGGTCTCTGGATACTCAAGGTATTGGACACTCAGAAACTATTCCCTCAGATGGGTCTGGAGCCGCTGAGCAGGCATCGGCTTCTGAGGGTGTTTTCAGACCTACACATTTATATGTCAAGCCAACCTCAGCTTCCAAGGAAAAGACTAAAACAGCTTTAAAGACAAAGAAACAAGTACAGCATTTTCCTGGACAAACTTCCATGCCTAAGAAACTGGTGCTTAAAATGGCTGAAGACCTAATTACTTTGATCAGGGGTTCCCATCCCCCTCCTAAGAGGCGTAGGCAAGACACAAAATATGATTCTTCTTATCAGGTTTCCATTTCCTCTGACTCCTCTTCAGAACAGGGATACTCTCTTCCTCCCTATGAGGATTCTGATGCTGAATAATCTATTCATTCAACCTCTCCTCCTGAGGATTATTCTTTTGGGGAAACCCTGCATACCATGAGGGATCATTTTCACTGGGAGAGCCAAGATTACTCAGACTCTAAGAAAAGGCTCAGAGACTTTCTTTTACTGCCTCAGCACAGACCTCTTGCTATTCCACCTGTTCTAGACATTGTAGATGATGTGTTTTCAGAGTCCGGCCTGTCTCCTGACTCTTTACCCCCTGCACCTGTTAAGCCAGACAGATACTACAGGGTTCCAGATTCTCATAAATTTCTATATAAAAACCCTGCTGCTGATCCAGAAACTATATCTCAGGGTCCCAAACGGGTCAAGGCTTCCACTGCAAAAAAAAACCCTGTCCCCTCTGATAGGGATTCTAGGGAAATGGACAGATGGGGGGAAAAAGTTTACACTTCTGCTACATTGGCTGTAAGGGCTTTAAATTGTCAGTTTCATATGCTTAAATATCAGCAATACTTCATGTCACTGCTAAAACAGAAAATGTTGACAAATTCTGACTGAAAACAAGGAAATGCAGGATTTATTGCATGCAGCTGAACAAGTGGGAAAGCATACTTTGCAATGTGGTTTTAATTCACTGGAGGCCTCTTGCAGGGCTGCTGTTACAGATTCTGTCATTAGAAGGCATGCTTGGTTAAAGGAACAGAACCTGCCTGATCATGTTAAAGCAAAATTATTAGATGCTCCATTACAGCATGATACTTTGTTTGGTGTTAAGGCAGAAGAGGCATTGAAGAAAATGGAGGATAAAGCGAAATCTATGCAGACAGTAAAGGAATTCTTATAGGTACAGCCACCCAGATTTAGCAGGAACTGGCCTTCTAAGAATTGGTCCTTTCCAGTGTCAGACAGGCCACAAAGAGGCAGATACAGATGCCCTAGAGGCAGACCCCAGCCCCAAGGCTCATACAGGCCTAAACAATGGGGTGCTTCTACCTCCAAAAGTGGAGAAGACAAATCACAGCCATATAGAAAACAGTCCCAATGACTTTCCTCTGCTAAAGTCAAGCACTTATCTTTTGGCTGCACCCTTAGGGGGAAAGCTAGCACTTTTCACAAAATTGGCACATGATCATCCAGGACAAATGGGTCTTGAATATGGTCTCTTAGGGCTACAGGTTCCACTTTCACACTCTCCCAAAGACAAAAGGTATGCCAGACCTGCCACATAATCAATGGGCAGAGGCACAAAAGCAAGTTTCATCTCTCATGGACATGACATGAGGGCTATTCAGCGAATACTACAGCAAGAGCAGGGACAAGGATTTTACTCAAGACTTTTCTTGGTACCCAGAAAGGACAAAGCCTGGAGACCAATACTGGACCTTTCTATTCTAAACACTTTTCTGGATGTTCCAAAATTCAAAATGCTGACTCTGCAGGAGCTTCTGCCCATGCTGGGCAAGAAGGCTTGGCTTGTAACTTTGGACCTCAAAGAGGCATACCTGCATGTCCCAATCAAATAATCTTGCAAAAGATACCTCAGATTCATAGTTGGCTCAATGCACTACCAATTCTCTGCATTGCCCTTTGGCTTATCTACTGCACCCAGGGTCTTCACAAAATGCCTGGCACCAGTAATTGCATTTTGCAGACAAAGAGGAATTCAAATGTATCCCTACTTGGACGACTGCCTTTTTCGAGCAGAGAACAAAGACATTCTACTGAAGCATCTGGCAATTGTAAAAAGATTACTAATTTGCCTAGGGTACACAGTAAATGAAAATAAATCAAAACTAGTACCCTCTCAAGAGATAATATCCCTGGGTGCAAGCTTAAATACAACTGCCCAGATGGCTTATCTCATGCCAGACAAACAAAGGCAACTTGACTTTTTACTTCGAAAAGATGGCAACAAAGACCCAGTTATCTGCAAGAAAAATTCTGTAGGCTTTGGGCTTCATAGCATCCTGCATTCTGCTAATTCCATATGCAAGACTGCATATGAGGAAGCTACAATGGTATCTAAAAAGTGTTTGGACTCAACATTGCCACAGCCTGGAAACATTAATTACCCTCATTCCCTGCCTGCAACAGGAGTTTCAATGGTGGGCACAGGCCTGTCACCACAACAAGGGACAACCATTCACTTTACCCACAGCCAGGCAGACACTAACAACAGATGCATCAGATTATGCCTGGGGGGCCCACATGGCAGGAAAATGTATTGAGGGCACATGGCCCACAAGCCAAATGCATCTTCATATCAATCAAAAAGAGATGCTAGCTGTACAGAATACCCTGACAGCCTTCAAGGATCTACTGCATCCAGGACAACTGCTAATAAAGACAGACAATACTACAGTCATGTGGTACATAAACAAACAAGGAGGCACACATTCCTACCCCCTCTGCAGACAAGCCAAGACTTTGTGGAACACAGCATTGACTTATCAAGTGCACCTGCAAGCACAATTCCTGCCAGGAAAGACAAATACTCTGGCAGACGAACTAAGCAGAAACCTCATGGACCCTCACGAGTGGAAACTAGATCCACAAGTCTTCAGCATGATAACAAGGAAATGGGGATGCCCAGACATATATCTATTTGCCTCCCCTTACAACTGCCAACTACAGAGATTCTGCACAAGGACTTATCACAAACAAGCATGGAAAGTGGATGCTCTATCTGGAAAACCCTTACAATATATGCCTTTCCTCCACTGCCTCTCCTCCCCAAGGTACTCCTAAAGGTCAGACAAGAAGCAAAAATTATACTGATTGCCCCAGACTGGCCACGCCAGCACTGGTATCCAATCCTAAAGAGCTTGTCTCAAGGCCCAGCCTGGACTTTGCCTCAAATTCCTCATCGACTGACCCAACAAAACAATCAGATTCTGCACAGCCAACTCGGAACACTAAATCTGGCTGCTTGGCAGATAATATAAGCACTCAGAACACACCTCTCCCTAAAGCAGTTATGGATGTTATTTTGGAGGCCAGGAGGCCCAGCACCAGAAAATCTTATGCAGAAAAATGGAAGAGATTCTGTGCTTGGAACCAGGCACAAGGAATTGACACACCTGCACCAAATATTCCTCAGATTTTACAATACCTAACTGAGATGCTAGACAAAGGCCTATCCTTCTCATCAATTAAGATCCATGCCTCTGCCATTTCAGCTCATTACAATACGGACCCACCTATTTTTTCACATCCACTGCTAAGGCAGTACCTCAGAGGGGCCAAAAACATAAGACCTCCAAGGAGAGCACCAATACCTGCATGGGACCTCAATTTTGTCTTGGAAAAGCTCACACTGCCTCCTTTTGAGCCAGCCAGTACAGCTGAGATAAAATTCTTATCATGGAAAACAGCACTGCTCCTAGAAATAACTTTAGCAAGAAGAGTCTCAGAGTTACAGGCATTAATGGCTGTGGAACCTTTCATTATTTTCCATCCGGACAGGGTTTCTCTAAGGACAAACCCAACATTTATGCCTAAGGTAGTGTCCAGTGTGGCTCTTAACCAAACCATTAATTTGCCTACCTTTTATCCAAACCCACAGGATAAAGGGGAGAAACTTCTGCATTCTTTGGACATACACAGACAGCTATGCTTCTACTTGGACAAAACTAAAGCTTTCAGAAAGACTATTTCAAAATGGATAGGCCACTGCATTCGTTTCTGCTATTCACAACATGGCAAATCAGTGCCTAAGGGCATTAGGCCACATTCAACCAGAGCAGCAGCCACTTCAGCAGCCTTCCTCAGAGGAGTACCAACCAAGGATATTTTGGAGGCTGCAACTTGGACTTTAGTGCACACTTTTACAAAGCACTACCACTTACCTCTTTACTCTAAATCCAGAGCAGGCTTTGCCACTGCAGTTCTGCATGGCCTCATAGCCACTCCTAATTCTTTTTAGGCCCAGCCACCCAACCTCAGCTTTGGGATTCAACCCAAGTGTAATGACTGCAACAGTGAAACAAGATGAACATAGTACAGATGTTCTTCATCTCACATTGCTGCAGTCCTAACACTTGGGTAGTCCGCTGTCCCTCATTCGGCCCGAATATCAGAGCATAAGGCTGACGTCGGTCAGGGCGCATTTGACTGACATCAGAACGTCAGGGTACAAATGCGCATGACCGACGTCATATCCTCAGTCTTTTTTGCCGCATGGTCCGATGCAGAAGCAGTGTTGCAAGTGCCGTTCGGCGTTCTGAAATTTTTCGAATTCGGAGTTTCAGACCGAAGTCAGAGTTGGTTAAGTACCCCGTTGGGGAATATTTTGGTTTTTTCTTGCCTCAGTGGTTTACCGGATGCCAGAAAAAGTGAATAACTGTATTTCTTGTGGGAAACAGATACCGCATAGAGATTATCATAATTTGTGTATACCTTGTTTAGGACCTGAGCACGACGTTGTTGGTTGCCGCTTTTGTGCTAGGTTTAATAAACGCACTATAAAGCGGAGGTTGGATTGTGCAAGGTTGGTCTTTGGGAAGCGGTGCAATTACAAAATGCCGTCGGATGCTCCGACGCCGGCTTCCTCAAAGAAGCGCAAGGACAAGGCAGTTAAACCTAGGTTAGAGGAGTCGTCCGAACCGGACGCCAGTTCTTTAGAGGTGTCAGTGGAACCGGTGGTTCCGACGGAGGCCTCTCTGGAGACCCAGGGAGAAACTTTGATTTTACAGGATGTGGCCTCCCAGGAGGCAGGGCAGGCTGTAGGGGCTTCTCAAGTAACTGTACTCCCCTCCCTTACTAAGGGGTCTAGGCCCTCTCTTTCTGCTACCAAGGCTTCTCCTAGAGGCAGGCCTAGTTTAGCTTCGGTGGGTGTCACTCCCAGTTCTTCAGGTGCTGTGCCCAAGAAGCACATGCTCAAAATGGCAGAGGATTTAATTACTTTAATTAGGGGCTCTATGCCCCCTCCTGATAAGAGGCCTAGGATGGAACCTGTGTTGGGGGATTATGAGCAGGCTTCGGATGTGTCTGAGTCTTCGGCTGAAGACTTGCAGGAGTATTCTCATTATTCTGATTCTGATATGGATGATTCTACTCCTTCTGCTTCTCCTCCTGAGGATTTTTCTTTTTCAGAGACCCTTCACTCCATGAGAGAGCATTTTAAATGGGAAGGTCAGGATTTCTCTGATTCCAGGAAAAGGCTTAGGGAATTTTTGTTTTACCCCAGCATAGGCCTTTAGCTATTCCTCCTGTTCTGAATGTGGTGGAAGATGTGTTTGCGGAGGCTTCTCTTAATCCTGATTCTTTGCCTCCTGCTCCTGTTAAACCGGATAGGTATTACAGGGTGCCTGAAGCTCATAAGTATCTTTTAAGAGTCCTAGGGCAGACCCAGAAACTGTTAGCCAGGGGCCTAAGGGTGTTAAGGCTTCTGTTGTCAAAAATCCGGTTCCTGCAGATAAAGAGGCCAGGGTCTTGGATAGATGGGGAAAGAAAGTTTATACTTCTTCCACTCTAGCCATGAGAGCTTTGAATTGCCAGTTTCACATGTTGAAATATCAAAATTATCTCCTTTCTCAGTTGAAATCTAAGGTTGATGCCCTGGCAGAAGGTATTGACTGTAAAGAGTTACAAGATTTAGTGCATGTTTCTGAGCAGGTGGGTAAGCATTCTTTGCAATGTGGTTTTGATGCTGTACAGGCCTCGTCTAGGGTGGCTGCCACTGGGTCAGTTCTTCGCAGGCATGCCTGGCTGAGGGATCAAAATCTATCCGACCATGTTAAAACTAGGATTTTGGATGCCCCTTTGCAATCTGATGTCTTGTTTGGTTCTCCTGTTGAGGCAGTTTTAAAGAAAATGGAAGATAAGGCTAAGTCTATGCAGACTGTTAAAGATTTTTTGCAGGTTCAGCCTCCAAAGTTTAGTAGAAATTGGCCTACTAAAGGGTGGACGTATCCTTCTTATGATTCCCAGTCTAGGGGTAGATCTAGACGTGGCAGGGGCAGAGGTCAGGGCTCTTTCAGGCCCAGAACAGGGAGTTCTCCTGCACAGTCTTCAAGTGAGGGCAGGGGTCAGTCCTTTCGTAAACAGACCCAATGACCTACCTTTTCAGCTGCCAGAACCTTCTCGCCTGGCAGCACCTTTGGGAGGAAGGTTGGCACTTTTCAAAGAAAATTGGAGTTTGATTACCCAAGACAAATGGGTACTGGATATCATACATCATGGTTACAGGTTTTATTTCCATACCTTGCCTCCTTTCAAAGGCATGCCAGACATTCCTCCTCAACAAAGAATAGAGGCTCACAAGCAAATTTCACTGCTACTCCAGATAGGGGCCATACAGCCGGTTCCTTTGCCAGAAAGGGGCCTAGGATTTTATTCTCGCCTGTTCCTAGTTCCAAAGAAGGGGAACACGTGGAGACCAATTTTGGATTTGTCTATCCTCAACACTTATCTGGACATTCCCAAGTTCAAAATGTTGACGTTGCAGCAGCTTTTACCTCTGCTGGGCAAAGATCATTGGATGGTAACTTTGGATCTCAAGGAGGCTTACCTTCATGTGCCTATCAGACTGAGTTGCAGGAAGTATCTGCGTTTTCGAGCTGGGACTTCTCACTATCAGTTCTCTGCATTGCCCTTTGGCTTATCTACTGCGCCCAGAGTGTTCACGAAAGTTCTGGCTCCAGTGATAGCTTTCTTCAGGCTAAAAGGAATACAGATCTATCCTTATTTAGACGACTGCCTGATTCTGGCTCAAGGAAGGGAAGAGCTTCTTCATCATTTGGAATTTGTGATAGCAGTGCTAAGATGCCTGGGGTATTCTGTGAACGAAATAAAGTCCAGTCTAGTACCCTCTCAAGACATGTGCTTTCTGGGTGTGAGACTGAATACAGCATCCCAGATGGCCTTTTAACCCCGGACAAACAAAAGAGTCTATCCCTTTACTTCCATCAACTATCTCATCAGTCCGGGCTGACTGCAAGGACAGTCCTTCAAGCCTTAGGGTTCATGGCATCTTGTATTCTGGTGCTTCCCAATGCCAAACTGCATATGAGGAAGCTACAATGGTATCTCAAAAATGTATGGACACAGCACTGCCAGGATCTGGACACTGTCATTCAAATAATACCTTGCATTCAAAGGGAATTTTTGTGGTGGGCTCAGGAATGTCACCTAAACAAGGGACTCTCTGTGACCCGGCCAGAGGCGAGTCAGATTTTAACGACAGATGCCTCAGACATAGCTTGGGGAGCTCATCTAAATGGAAAGTGGATACAAGACAAGTGGCCTGCCAGACTACAACATCTACATATCAACATGAAGGAGATGTTAGCAGTCCAGTTTGCTTTAATAGCTTTCAAGGATTTACTTCTTCCAGGGCAGGTGTTGATTCTAACAGACAACACAACTGTCATGTGGTACATCAACAAGCAAGGGGGAACACATTCTTATCCTCTATGCAGGCAAGCAATGATTTTGTGGGAGACTGCTCTCAGTTTACAACTAAGTCTTCAGGCAAGGTTTCTGCCGGGAGCACAGAACTCCTTAGCAGATGTGTTAAGCAGACAAATCATGGATCCCCACGAGTGGAAACTGGATCTTCATGTATTTCAGAAACTGACAGTGTCCTGAGAATCTCCAGACATAGATCTGTTCGCTTCTCCACTAAACAACCAGCTGCCAAAGTTTTGCACAAAGCGGTTTCATCACACAGCTTGGAAAGTGGATGCTCTTTCTTTCAGTTGGGAAAATCTTCATGTGTATGCCTTTCCACCTCTGCCTCTCCTCCCAAAGGTACTTCTGAAGGTCAGACAGGACAAGCCAAGGATGATTTTGATAGCTCCAGATTGGCCTCGACAGCACTGGTACCCACTACTGAGAAGTCTAGTACGGAAGCCTCCATGGCCTTTGCCTTTGATTCCACATCTGTTGTCCCAGGAGGACAGTCATTTGCTGAAAGTCAAACTTCACTCTCTTCACCTAACAGCATGGCATATTCGGTTTTAAACCATAGAGGGTCTCAACTTCCACAACAAGTTTTGAATGTGATTTTGGAAGCTAGAAGGCCTAGTACAAGGAAAGTGTACGCAGATAAATGGAAGAGATTTTTATTTTGGAGTGCAGCTAAGGATTTGGATGTTTCTGAGCCTGATTTAAGTGTGGCTCTTCAATATCTTACTGAGTTATTGGACAAAGGTTTGTCCTTCTCTTCTATTAAGATTCATGCTGCAGCAATTTCAGCTCACTACGATTGTGACCCACCACTGTTTTCTCATCCTTTATTCAAGCAATTTCTCAGAGGGGCAAAGAATATAAGACCCCCACGAAGAGCTCCTACTCCTGCTTGGGATCTCAATTTTGTGTTGGAGAAACTCACTCTACAACCTTTTGAGCCTGCAGCTACTGCTGAGTTGAAATATTTGTCATGGAAGACTGCTTTTTTGTTGGCCATTACCTCTGCAAGAAGGGTTTCTGAATTGCAGGCCCTTATGGCAGTTGAGCCTTTCTTAATTTTTCACAAGGATAGGGTATCTTTACGTACCAATCCCTCCTTTATGCCTAAAGTGGTTTCTAGTGTGGCTTTAAACCAAACTATCCATTTGCCTACTTTTTATGCAAATCCCCAAACTAAAGGGGAACAGATTTTGCACACCTTAGATGTTCACAGGCAGTTGCGATATTATTTGGACAGAACTAAAGGGTTCAGACAATCTCAGCAGTTATTAATTTCTTTTGCTTTGTGCTCTCAGGGCAAGCCTGTGTCAAAACAAACTATTTCTAAGTGGATTGGGTTTTGCATTGCTTTCTGTTATTCCCATCATGGCAAAGAGATTCCAGCTGGGATTAGACCTCATTCCACTAGGGCTACTGCCACTTCAACAGCTTTTTTGAGGGGGGTGGCTACTAAGGATATTTTGGAGGCAGCCACTTGGAGTTCAGTGAATACCTTCTCTAGGCATTACCACCTTCCCTTGTACTCTAAATCCAGGGCTGGTTTTGCCACTGCTGTGTTGCAGGGCATTTTGGCAGCTCCTGCTTCATTATAGTTTAGCCATCCTCCCTTACCTCTGCTTTGGGATTCTACCCAAGTGTTAGGACTGCAGCAATGTGAGATGAAGAACATAGTACAGTTTTGTACCTACCATAAATTTAGATGTTCGAAGATCCACATTGCTGCAGTCCAATTTACCCTCCCTCCTTCCCCTCTGTTGTTTGAGGTGGTTGTGTGGGTTGGGTTATCCATCTGAGGTAAACTGCATTTTGGATATTGCATTTTGTATATATTGTATATATTATACATATTTTTGGTGTTAGACTAGCTGTTTGTTTAGTTGTGGTCTTTGGGTTTGGACCTTTCTTTTTAGGGTCTTCTGACATCTGGGGCAAGAAAAGACTGAGGATATGACGTCGGTCATGCGCATTTGTACCCTGACGTTCTGATGTCAGTCAAATGCGCCCTGACCGACGTCAGCCTTATGCTCTGATATTCGGGCCGAATGAGGGACAGCGGACTACCCAAGTGTTAGGACTGCAGCAATGTGGATCTTCGAACATCTACATTTATGGTAGGTACAAAACTGTACTTTGTGTACCTACCATAAATGTAGATGTTCGAGTGTATTCACTGTTGCAGTCCAGGTTACCCTCCCACCATCCCCCTTTCATTGCTGGGACTTATCTGTACTTCTCTAGTCTATACAACCTATGTGGTGTATTTGCTTGTAGATGAAGGTAATGTTTATGTTAGTGCATGCTTTTTTATAAGCAGAATTTTTAGCCTACCCTTTTGGGGGCACCTGACATCTGGGGCAAGAAAAACTGAAGAAAATGGCGTTGGCTGCATCTTTTATACCCCTGGCGCACTGACATCAGGGAAGAGGCGACAGCAACCGACGCCGGACCAGGACTTTGGAATTCAGGCCGACTGCAGGTAGCCTGCCAGCAGGATAACCCAAGTGTAATGACTGTAACAGTGAATACACTCTAACATCTACATTTATGGTAGGTACACAACTGTACTTTTTCCTGAAGAGATTCAAGATTCTGAATCTGAACAGGCAGATGCAGGGACAAATACAGATCTGATGTTGTAAATCTTTATTCATTCCTTATTATTATGACTTTGGTTCCGTCCTCTGAACCGACATGGCCGTTTCCAAGCTTGCGCCAGCCAAAAACTCTCGGCTAAAACCTACCCATAATGCCCTATTCATAGTTACTCCAGATCTCATTTGCTGCGTTCCTCATCAGACGTGCCTAGCCATCTCTCTCAAAGCTAAGTGAAATATTGTGATTTTTTTATATAGTTTCTCCTCACAATTTCTTGTTTTTTAGTCCGTTTAGACTTTTCTCACTATCGCCTATAACCTATTTCTATTTCCTACCCTTTACCTTTGGTAATTAAATTTCTACCATCGTTGGTACTGTCCCTCTCCCCTGCCTTTGGTAGGGCCTCCCTTACCACTTGTGGTATTTTTTAAATACCATCGTTGGTATTTTCTCTTCTCTCCCTCCTTTTGTTTTTTTTCTATTAGGATAGCCTTGTTGCCTTACTATGTCAGACAAAGCTAAGTTGGGTTTTGGACGGACACGCTCGTTACATCTACTGTTTGGACGTGGACCATATTAAAGCTGTTTATGACATTTGTGCTAGTTTTAGCAGTCGCACACTAGCAGAACGTAAGAATAAGCTTATTTTAAAAGGCTTAATTAAAACACCTTTTCGGAGGCTCTATCTGGGTCGGAGGTCTCACCCCCTGCAAAAAAACAAGAAAAATGGAGTCACTCGGTTCCTACATCTGTCAGTTATGGAATCGAGCTGGCTGCATGCTTCTCTGGTGCAGACCTCATCAGCACCAGGCTATGTCTCTTCTCCCTCGGTGCCGTCTATGATATTCACTCCTCCTTGGTTCCGACATTGGCTCCTTTGACTGTACCTGCTTTGGCACCATCCCTGGCCACGGTGCTGATAGTTTCTTCGTCTCCACAAATTATAACTTCGGCTCCTAAAGTCGAATATCTGCCAAGGACCAGATATTCTCCAACATACGACCCTTTTTTGGGGCAGAGGTTTAGCCCTTTCCTTGAAAGACCTGATTCTCCCTCAGCAGCTTCCTTTAGATCCACCAGGAGTTTTTCATGAATTAGATGTAGTGCGGGTTGTGGACCAGCTTCTGGCAGTGTAGTGCGGGTTGTGGACCAGCTTCTGGCAGCTAGGGGATTGCCCACTCTGGCTAGACCTTCTGTCCCTCTTGGCTCTGAATCCTTTACAGCGTATTCCCATGTTTATCCTCCTCTGGCCTCTACCCAGGTTCCAGAGATCTCGGTACCAGTGTCCACCCCGGTACATACTGTCTCTGCTCCGACTGTTTCTTTTCCCTGTCGGCACTGACCACCCTTGCTGCATCAGCTCCGGTAGAGCTGATGCACTCTCGGAGCAGTTCTTGGACCATTGGTACCTTGGTACCTAGCCCGGTGCCTATTTTCTCTCTAGTGCTATGTCCATGGCTCCAACGGATTCCAGTCTTCTCGGCGCTCCTCACCCGCAGGCAGGCTCCTCGGGGTGGGGTGTGACCCTGGTTCCGAAGTTGTCCTTCTCGGTTTCGGGCTCCCATCCCTCCTCGAGTGGGCCTGCTTTCCAAGTGATGGAGAGGGTCCTTGCTTCCGCAGGCTCGCAGTCAGCATCAATGGCATCAGCATCAGGACCCCCCTAGCTTGCAGCTGTCTTAACCCCCTACTTCGGGACTCCAGGCACGGGAGCTGCAAGACCCCCCTTTGAAGGGAACCCCTTCTCTGGAGTCCTCCTCAGAAGATCCCACTGGGGAGCCACCCCAGAGGAAATGGTGCAAGAGGAAACACCTTGATTCCCTGGAGGAATCTATCACCAAAGACACCGATTGTGATGAGGGGGATCTCCCCCAGACGACATCTCATTTGCAGACATTCTTAAAATCCTCAAGCAGCGGGGAGACCGGAAGTCCTCTAACCCTTCTTCTGAGGAATCTGTGTTCTTGCTGGCCTTCTGTGCCCAGCCATCTACTTCCTGGGTGACCCCACCTGCAGATGAGCTTGTTAAGCTCATCGTGCAGCATGCCTAGAAGACCCCGGACAATGTAAAACCTGTCCCCCGGAGGCCAGACAAAATTCTGTCTACACCTGAAGATCAGCCCCACTGGTCCAAGCAGGTGACAGTTGATTCCATGGTTGTGGCAGCAGCCACCAAGAAGGAGCTGGCAGAAGATAGTTCCACTGCCCATCCTCCAAACAAGGAGTCTCGGACCATGGACAGACTAGGGAAGCGGACCTATGCTTCAGCGACCTTTGCCATTCGGTTGCTAAACTATCTGGCACACTTCCCTCGCCTCCAAAGAGACCTAATTTCTGAAATGTCTTCCTCTTTGGCGGGGGTACTGCTTGATGTGTGTGACACTGTCACCTCGCAGCTAGCTACCCTGGAATCCATCTCTAACTCCTCGATGTGTTTAATATCTCACACCACCGAGGGGGCAGCTCGAGCTGCCGCATCAGGCATTGTCATGAGACATAATGCTTGGATGTAGTTTTGTGACTTTGCAGACCCCTTTAAATCTTTCTTCAACGTGCCTGTCGATGTATCTGCACTTTTTGGACCCAAAGTACGAGACACACTTGCACGAAGTGAGAAAGACTGAAAGACCTTGTCTGCTGCGGGCATATGCTTTTCCACCCCCCAGAGGTCCTACTCCAGGAACCAGAAGGGAGGAAAAATGTGGTTCTAGAAATCCCAAGGATTTTTTTGTGACACTCATGGTGAGCAATCCCCCCGGGGCAGAGGGGGCAACTCATCTGGAAGACACCCCTTTAGGGGTAGAGGGGGTCTACATAACCAGGGCGCTAGAGATTCCTTCTCTGTAAGACCCAGCGCTCCTGAGCAGCGGCCCAATTGCTTTCCTCTGAAAGCAGTAGGGGGTCGTTTTTCTCTGCACCTACCAGCCTGGCAACTTGTTACTACCGATGTGTGGGTGCAGAGAATAATATCCAGAGGCTACCAAATACCTTTCGATTTAACTCCCAGACCCGTCAAACGAATCCCTGATGGTACCATCCAGTCAGAGGGAATTAGCAGCCTTAGAAATAGAAAAGCTGCTAAGGAGTCATCCAACCAATCCCATCAGACCAGAGAGGATCTGGGTTTTACTCGAGGTTCTTTTAGTGCCAAAAAAGACAGGGGACTGGAGACCAATCCTGCATCTCAGCCTATTAAACAAATTTATCAAACCTCAAAAATTCCGGATGGTCACAGTACAGTCCATTCTCCCCTTTCTAGGAAGGGACAACTGGATGTGCTCTGTAAACCTCCAGGATGAGTACTACCACATAAAGATGGATCACCGCTCCCAGAGGTTTCTCTGTTTTCTGGCTGGGAGCCAATCACTACCAGTTCAGGACACTGCCATTCTCCCTCTCAACAGCCCCCAGAGTGTTCAAATGTATGGCAGTTGTGGTAGCTCATCTTCAACTACAAGGATTCCAGTGTTTCCGTATCTAGACGATTGGCTCTTTACCACTCCGACCAGGAATCTCCTAGTCCACAGCCTGTCTTACACAAAGTCTCACTCTCTACTTGGGGATTACAATCAACAAGGACAAATATCAGATGTCCCCAACAGAGGCATTGGAATTTATTGGAGCAGTCTTCGACAACATCCTGTCAAGCTTCTCTCCCTCCTCACAGACTTTCGAAAATAAAACCAATTCAAACCCTTCTTCCACAGACAGATGTACCAGCATGCCTTACACTGCAACTCTTAGGCTCTATGGCGGCTGCCATTACTTTAGTACCACTGGTGAGGCTGCACATGAGAATCCTGCAGTGGCTCCTTTCTGCACAATGGTCATTTTTAACTCACCCACTCGACCACATGATACGTCTTACAAACTGTTGCAAGGAAGAAATGGTGGATGAAGTCACAAATGAATCTTTGGTGTTGACCATTCTGTCTTCCCCAGCCCACGGCCACGGTGACCACTGACACTTCCCTGTTAGGGTGGGGGGGCATTTCCAGGGAAAGACAGTCCAAGGCACCTGATCCCCCATGGAGGCCAATTTGCACATAAATGTCCTGGAACTGAGGGCAGTTTCGTTAGCATTGCAAGCATTCCATACATCCCTACCTTCTGGGACCATTGCAATTCAGTCAGACAACATGTCAGTTGTCTGGTATATCAACAAGTAAGGAGGAACCAGGTCTTACGCCCTGTGTCGGGAAGCCATGAGGATTTGGCACTGGGCGATAGCTTCCAACCACTTTGTTACAGCAACGCACATTCCTGGGAGTTCCAACCTTATTGCGGACAATCTGAGCAAGAACATCTTGATGCCTCACGAGTGGTCCCTCAATCCTGTAATAGCGGATCGGATCTTCTTCGCTGGGGCAAGCCTTGCTGCGATCTGTTTACTTCCCCCCTAAACAACAAATGCAGAAGCTACTTTGCCCTGATCCCCCCTCAGGGGGAACCCCCGAGGGACGCTGTAATGCAAGATTGGCCCCAGGGTCTACTGTATGCCTTTTCCCCATTTCTCCTCATTCCGAAATTTATCCAGAAAACTCAGAGGTTGAGAAGCAAAGTGATCCTCATTGCCCCAATCAAGTCTGGTTCTCGTTTCTATGGTCTCATCTGATTCACAGCCCGTGGATCCTGGATCATTCCCAAGACCTGTTATCTCATCCTCAGGGACTGATTCATCCTAATCTCCACAGTCTCAAGCTCACAGCTTGGTTCCTCCACTTCCAGTGATTGCCAGGCTGCCTGACATCCCATCTCCTGTTCGTGAAATTCTTCTGACTTCACACAAACCTTCCACCAGGAAAGTTTATTCTAGTAAATGGACGAGGTTCTCTATTTGGGCCAAAGATCAGAACTTGGATCCCTTCTCTATGTCTGTTCAAAAGATCCTTCAATACCTGATGACTCTTTTACATGCAGGAGCCTCAGCATCAACAATCACTGTACATTTAGCAGCTATCGCCAATTTTCATAATGGATTTGATAATTCTTTGATCATGTCACAGCGCCTATGCAAGACATTTTTGAAAGGATTATAACACGTTAAACCTCCGGTCAAGCCTCCCTTAGAACCCTGGGACTTGACTTTGGTGCTTCAGTCTCTCGGGTCCTCCTTTCGAGCCTTTTGATTCATGTGATTTAAAGTTTTTGTCATGGAAGACCTTCAAGTAGCACTTACCTCAGCGAGAAGAGTATCTGAGCTGCAGGCCTTGAGTGTCAAGAGATCTTACTTGACCTTCCACACGGATAGGGTGTCCTTTCGTACTGACCCTTCTTTGTTGCCCAAGGTCATTTCTGGATTTTCCATCAGCCAATCTATTGATTTGCTGGTTTTCTTCCCTCAGCATTCTAATAGAGGGGAGTACCTTTTGCACACCCTTGATGCGCATCGGCAGCTTCGTTGTTATTTGGACAGAAAAACAGATCAATTGTTTGTGGCCTTTGCAGGACCCAGATTGGGTAAACCTGTTTCCAAAGCGACTTTATCCTCCTGGCTTAGAAATATCATTACCTTTATCTACCAACAAAATAAGCTATCCTTACCTTCCAGAATAAAGGCTCATTCTACCAGGTCTATGGCTACTTCTGTAGCTTTCCATTCCAGAGCCTCTATGGATGATATCTGGGCAGCAGCCACTTAGACAAGACCTCATACCTTTATCTTTCATTACAAATTGGATTTGGCCTCCAAGGGACGAGCATCTTTTGGTTCTATGGTGCTCGGGAATATCCTTCCTTAGGGCCACCCAGGACTCAAGTAGCTGGGGACTTGGTCCTAATAGTAAGAAATGAATAAAGATTTACAACATCAGATAAAGAAGTTATGTCTTACCATAACGTTCCATCTGCATTGTAGATCTTTATTCATTCATTACTTCCCACCCTCCTTCCCCATGCCTGGACTCCTGATGGACTTTAGGAACTCCTGGTTAGGGTATTTGCTCAGACAGAGCCTTCTACTATTTTTCTGTTACTACCTCTATTATATAGGGGTAGGCAAACTTGATCTGGAGTAACTATGAGAGAGGCATTATGGGTAGGTCTTAGCTGAGAGTTTTTGGCTGGTGCGAGCTTGGAAACGGCAGTGTCCGTTCCGAGGACGGAACCAAAGTCCTAATAGTAATGAATGAATAAAGATCTACAACACAGTTGGAACGTTATGATAAGACATAGATTTCTGACTCAGAATCAGAAAAAATCTCAGTTTCTTATTCTCCCTGTAGGTGTTTTTCTCAGAGACTATTGCTAGAATGTGCCACTGTTTTAAATGGCAGAACTCTGAGGCTTCTCGGTACCTTAGAAATTACTATGTGATGATACAGAAGGATTTTCCAGAACTTATACCCATCCGTCCTGTTCTGTCTACTTTAGAGGATGCGTGTGCTACTGCCAGTCATTTTCCTGATAGTCAGCCAGCTGCCCATAATAAGGCAGATAGGATGTCTAACATTCCTCAGTCTTTAAAATGTTTATACACTATTCCCAAACCTGATTCAGCAGCTATAGCTTTAGTTGACCTACTGATACCAAGTGCTTGGTTATTTCCATTCCTACTCTTTCTGAGAAGTATGGGAACATTATTGATGGGTATGGGAAAAAGTATATAATTCTCCAACTTTGATTTGCAGAATTTTGAATTGTCAGGCTCCTGTAGTGTAAAGTCTGTTCTGACATTATTAAAGTATGAGTAATGTTTTATCTGTAGTTTCTTGTTGTGAGGAAAAGTCTGTTTTAAATAACTTGGTTTCTTCAATTGCACAGATCACTACTTATTGCTTACAGTGTGTGTTGATACTTCTTCCAGGGATATGGCCACTAGTACTGTTCTTTTGAGGTTTATATGACTGCATTTTCAGAACCTCCCAAATGATGATAAAATGTGATTTAAAATTCTCCCCTGGGTCAAGATTTTGTATTTGGCCTCTCTGCTACAAAGGTGATCAAAAAGTGTGATGAATGTGGTAAGCTGATCCAGAGAATCACATTTTACAACACTTTTTAAATTGTCCAAGAGAACTTTTTATATGTTCATGCAGTTTTGGGAAAAAAAATAATAATAATAATCAGTCTCAATAACTTTCAGATAAACGGGCATTTAAGAAGAAATAGCAAGGGGGTTCCAAAAAGAAGTCTGGACCCGACCAAAACCAAGGAGAGTGCAACAAGTCTGAATGACTGTTCAAAAGATCTTGTAACCCCCCCCCCCCCCTTCTATGCTGCTCCCTTTCTTTTCTTCCATAAAGTCTGAATCTCCATTTTATTTGTTTCAGACAAATGGGTTCTGGAAGTCATTCGTCAGTGTTGCATTTGACAGTGGGAGGAAGTTCCTCTTCCCCATGGGAATCATTCCTCATCCTCCAGATCAGATACTTTTGTTTCCACCTGTTCTTCATCAGATACTGCCCCAAGGAGTAATAGAACCAGTTCCTTCTTCCCAAGTGGGGAAGGGATTTATTCAAGGATGTTTCTAGTACCAAAGAAAGAAAATGCTTGGAGACCAGTTCTGGAGCTTTCTTTCTTAAATCTGTTTGTGATAGTGCCCAAATTCAAAATTGTATCAGTTGACGACCTGTTATCTGTTCTTCCTCTTTCATGTTTCCTGGTAACATTTGACTTGCAAAATAGGGATGAGATCAGCATATTTTATGTCTGAACAGGATCAGTCCTGTGCCTTACCTTTTGGACTATCCACTGCACCAAGAATGTTCACAGAATGTATAGCTCCAGTTTTAGCTCATTGCAGGCTACAGGGTATCCATATTATTCCATATTTAGACTACCTGCTTATCTTTGCAGCGTCTTTATCAAAGTGTCAGGAATCTCTCTCTCTCGCTGTCTCTCTTGGATGATCGATTTGTTATACAAGCTGGGATTCCAAGAGAACATTCAGAAGTCTTTCTTGACTCCTTCACACAGGATTGTGTTCTTGGGATAACAACTAGACACCTCAATTCAAAGAGCTTTTATTTCACAGGAAAAATATATTTCATTTAGATCTATTTCTAAGGTCTAACCCTCAGACTTCCCTGCATAGGAATACTTCAGGATTTTGGGTTTCATGGTATCTGTGATTCTGATGATACCACTGGGCAATACTCCACATAAGAATGATACAGTGATTTCTGAAATATCTTTTGTCCCAGCATCAGCACCCTTTATGTTTTTCTAATCCCAGTGCTGGGATTTGTCAGAAGTTAAATTTTGGTGGAGACAAACATATCATTAAGTACAGGTATCCCCTTCTCTTTGCAAGTCCTGCAAGACAGAATGTTCCTGTATGCTTTTCTACCATTTCCACTGATACCCAGGGTATTTCTGAAGACTGATAAGGAATCCCCCAAGATCATTGTGGTAACCCCCTTCTGGCCCATACAACCAAAGTTTTCCCTTCTTTTGGAAATGGCCAGGGGAAGTTACCTCAAGCTTCCTCACTGACTGGATCTATTCAGACACCCTGACATCAGTTGTCTTCAACTGACTGCCTGGATGATAGGATCTTAATTCCTTTTAGGCACCTATTTAATGAGGATGTGCAGCAGAAGCAAGAAAGCCTGCAAGTAGAAAATCATACATTAGTAAATGAAAAGGTTTTGTGTTAGAGAAGCTAACATTTGCTCCATGTGAACCACCTAATCTGGCTGACTTGAGGTTCTTGATATGGAAAACAGTTTTACTGATTCCTCTGACCTCTGCAAGAAGGGTATCTGAGTTTCAAGCTCTTATGAAGAGCTGACCCTACATCATTTTCCATAGGGACAGGCTTTCTTTGAGAAATGATCCTTCTTTTATGCCTAAAGTGGTAACCAAGTTTACTGTAAGGCAAACTGTTAATCTCCCTGTTTTCTTTTCTAAACTTAAAAATGAAGGAGAAAAGGTTACTCCATACTTTGGATGTCCATAGACATCTCAGATACTATACTTGAAAGAGCTATGTTTCAGATCTTTGGATCAACTGTTCATTTCTTGTGAAGGTAAGAAGAGAAGAATGGGAAACCTGTATCAAAACAGACAGTCCAGATGATTGTCTAAGGCTATTACCTTTTGTTATAGTCACTGTAACAAAATTATTCCAGACAGGGTCAAGGCCCTCTCTATCAAGACTTTGGCTTCATCTATGGCTTTTTGGAAAATGTTTTATTCTAGAAGCTGCTACATACTTTTACAAAGCACTAAGCTTAGTTCCTTTGCTAGGTCCAGATCAAGCTTTGCTAGGACCATTCTCTAGGGGCCTCTGGACTCTTGTCCTTCCACCTCCCAAAAGTAGTTTAGCCATGTTGATCTACCTGCAAAGGCTACTGCAGCAGTGATCAATATGATGAGCATAGTATAGCTGTGTAAGTTGAATTTACTGTAAAAGTAGATGTTCGAACGATCACTGCTGCAGTAGCCGCTCCCTCCTTCCAGCCCCTGGGTTTTTTTTTTATGCCACTGTGTGATCATTTTCTTTCTAGCTTTCATTCCTCAAAAACCCTCTCTCTGAAGGGCTTCACACCCAAACTGTTCTTTTAGTCAGCTTAAGTCGCTTGAAGGTTTAAGCATGTGGAAGGTGCCCCAAAGCTTTGGAATCTGGCCAGCTGTTGTATCCTTGGCTGGATATAACCTGTATAGCTAAGGCTACTGGAGCAATGATCATTCAGACATGTAGTGTTATGGTAAGTTCACTTTGCACAGCTGTACTTTCATCAGTCTTATACAGTCATGCCAAACCTGACAAAGCAGTATACCTTTAGTTAATCTTACCACAGCTAAATATATGGTTAATTCCAATCCTGCTATTTCTGACAAGGGTAGAAAGGTTATTGAGAAGTGTGGGAAAAATGTATGCTTCTGTAACATTGATTTTTCAGAATTTTTAATTGTCAGCATCATATGTTAAATGTGGGTCTATACCATATGATCGAAGTTTCATTAAGCAAACCTGTGTTCATCAAACCTTAAACAGTGAATGTTCAGTTCAACTAATTACTTTCTCAGGGAAAGTAACGACTTGCCCAGTATTCGGACAGTCACACAAAGCACAGTATTATAAACCCACCCAGGTGGGGAGCTATGCCCCCACCCCCAACTATATATATCAACTCTGAGATCACACTACAGTGTGGAAAAAGGGCAAATTTCTGATGCTGGACAAGTTACTTTCTCTGGGAAAGCAATTTGTTGATCTGAATATTTACGGCAGTGAGCGTTCACTGTTTAAGGTTCGCTGAACAAAGGTTCATGGTACTGAACCTTTGATAATATGATACAGACCCATTAAATGTTTATTCTGACTAATTGTGAACGTGTGATTATTATTTTGTCTGCATTTTCCTCTTATGAGGAAAAATCTGCTTTAAATAATTTAGTTTCTTCCATTTTACAGGTCGTAACTTGTTTACAATGTGCACGTGATTCTTTTGATACTTCCAGATCTATGGCCACTGTCACGGTTTAAAGGAGGTTTGCCTGGCTGAATTCTCAAAACCTCCGAAATTGTGAAAAATGAGATTTAGCTTCTTTGGATAAACATTTAGTTTTTGGTTCCTTTCCTGCAGAGGCTATCAAAAAGTGTGATGAAAGGGGAAGATGATGCAGGGAATCTTCTGTATGTTTCAGCTGTCCTTTTCTAAATTTTCTGATCGATTTCTGTAACCCTTCAGCCAATTTCGGAAAAAAAACAAAATAAACAGTCTGACCAAACTGCAGATAAACAGACTTTTAAGAAGAAATGGCAGGGGGTTCCAAAAAGAATTCAGGACACCCCCCTCAAAAAAAGTCATACTGATTATTTATTAAAGGCACCTTTCCACCTCCTCTTACCCTGGCAGTCCCCTTTTCCTTCCAGAAAGTCTAAATGTTCCACTTTTCTCTTCGTCAACCAAAGGTTTCAGACAAGTGGCTTCAGAAGATTATTCATCAGTGTTACAAATGACAGTGGGGGGAAAATCCCCCCTTTCCAGTTGGTACTGCCAGACCAGGCTCCTCTATACCTCACTGTCCTTCAACACTTGCTGTCTCCGGGAGTGATGGAACTTATTCCTTCTTCTCAAGTTAGGAAAGTTTTTTATTCAGGGATGCTTATATTAAAGAAAAAAAAGATAAGAGAGCAGTTCTGTATCTTTTTATTTCCCAACCTCTTTGTGATGGTGCCCAAATTAAAAATGTCACTTCACAATCTGTTACCTCTTCTTCCTCATTTAAATCTAGTGTTACCAGGAAACTGAAAAGATGCTTATCACATCCCTATTCATTCAGCTTTCAAGCATTTCTTATTGTTTTGTGCATCTGGATCACATTATCAGTTTTCTGCCTTATCCTTTGGACTATCCACTGCAGCTGGTGTGTTCACAAAGTGTCTAGCTCCAGCTATAGCTCAATGTAGGCTACAGCATATCCACATTTTTTCCATATTTAGGTAACTTGCTTATATTTGTAGAGTCTTTTTACAAAGTGTCAAGAGTCTCTTATTTAGGTGGGAGATCTCTAACATAAACTGGAGTTTCAAGAGAACATTCAGGAGCCTTTTTTTGACTCCTTCACACAGGATTGTATTTCCGGAGTGTTATCTACACACCTCAGATTAAAGAGCATTTCTTCATTTTTTTCACTCGGACATTGGTCAGTGCAAGGGAATACTTCATGATTTTGGGTGTCACTGTAGCTATGATTTTCATGACACTCCTGACAAGACTTAACATGAGAGAGATGCAGTGGTATAAGAAGTCTCTTTGGTCCCAGCACCAACGTCCTTTGCCTTTTCAGATACTAATCCTGGGGCTTGTCAGAGGAGAAATCATTTGGTGAAGACTTCAAGTTTCCCTAAACCCAGGTCACCCCTTCTCCTACCTTTCTCTAAAGCAGTCACCACAGATGCATTGGACTTTGTTTAGGGAGCAGTTTCAGGAGGGATAAAAGTGCAAGGTGTGTGGGATAGCAAGGGCAGATGCAAGCACATATACATAGAAGAAATGTTTGCCCTGTTCAAGGCAGTTGAATGTGTGAATCATCTTTGGTCCCTTGGACCTCTTCAGGTTGTTATAGACAATACCATAGTTATGGGGTCATCGACAAGTTAGGAGGAATCAGGTCTTTCCCCCTTTGCAGACTAGCCATGTTAGCTTAGGATAAAGCTTCACAGAACAGTTTCACTCTTCAGCAACCTACATTCTGTCAGTGCAAAATTTTGTGTTAGATAATGCTGATAAGAACAAGGGCAGACCCTCATGAATGTAAACTAGATCAGAGGGTCTTCTGAAATTTGATCCTTCTGTAGGGATTTAAGGTACAGCTATTTGCCTCCCTTCTTCACTCTTAGCTGGCAAGATTCTGTTCCAGGACACCATGCAAGAAGGCCTGAAAGACAGGTGCATTTTCCTTTCCTTGGGTAGGAATCTTCTTGTGTGCTTTTTCACACTTCCCACTAATATCCAGCGTACTTCTGAAGATTCATAAGGAATCCTCCCAGATCATTGTTATGACTCCCTTCTGACCCAGGCAACAGTGGATCTCCCTTCTTTTGGAAATGTTCTGCAAGCTTCCTCAGTGAACGCATCTGCTCTCTTAAGATCAGGAGTGTTTGATATACCCTAACCCCAATCAACTTCAAATGACTGTCTGGATGATAGGGTCTTAATTCCCTTTAGTCACCAGTTTACTGAGGATGTGCAGCAGGTATTATTGGAGGCAAGAAAACCTGCTTCTAGAAGGCCATGTATTAGCAAATGGAAAAGGTTTTCTAGTTGGTGCCTACAACATAACCAGCACCTGACTTCCAAGATGGCTGCACATTAATCAACAGCTTAACTTCAGCTCTCCCAGTGTAGAAAAAAAACCCTTGAAAGCTAAGGGTCACGAACTCTGCCACTGTTTATAAATTCAGTTACTGTAGTTACCAGGTAGTAAATACTCTGCCTAAATGTCAGGAAAGAAGACACTTGGAGAGTCTGAAAGAAAACCTACTATAAAAGATGAAGAGAGAAAGAAAATCCACTATAAAAGGTGAAAAAAAAGCACTGACTGGGAAAAACCCTGCAGCTGTTCAACTAAAAGCATTTCAAATGCAATACATGGCTTCCAGTATCCTAGAGGAAAAAAATTAAGTCAAATGTGCTCAAAGTTGATTAAAATAAATGAAACATTGAAGGACTGTATCAACTCAAATAACAAAAGTCAGGAAAACATAGAAGAAGCTTTAATGAAATGATAAAACTCAAAAATCAGAGGTCAAAATGAAGAAAAGGCTGGCTGAGTATGAGATTTCTCAAGAAGAGAGGTTTCAAAAAATAGTAGAATTAGGGAACCAAGCTCACAAGGAAAATATTTTCTGCTGTACCAGAAAAACTGGAAAGAACAGACTGTACTAATTTTATGAAGGCACAAATTAAGCATCTGGACTGGTATTCCACAACAGGATTTGTTAATTGAAAGGGCTGAAAGAACTTAATTTAACAGTTTTCTGTAATACCAAGCCAAAAAATGACACCAACTTGTTCACTGTTCATGTATGTTTACTGAATCATTTACGTAATACAGTTAACAGACTTTAGACCCTGCAGAAACATTTAGAACATGAACGTTTGCTATGGTATCTGTTTCTGTGACCACTTAGCTTGGGTGCTGCCCTTCACTGAGACTGCCAACTGTACCCCACTCTAACCTCCATAATTTGATGATGTACAGTTTACATCAGGATGTGACAATAGCATGTGTTCTGTAAAGATATCTATATAAGGTAGAAAATGTGGGTCTGTATTAGTTTGCCGAAAGTTTATTTCAGCGAACACCTAATCATCAACCCCTATTTAGCGAAAATGATTTCAATAATTTGTTGAATTTACCAAGGGCAAAGTGGTTGGCCAACTACACAACCTTGCCCTTTTCTCCACTTTAGTCCGACCTTGGAATTGATATGTATAGTTAGGGGTGTGTGGGGGGGGGTTAAGCCCCCCACTTGGGTGGGTTTGATTTAGTGAAATGGTCCATTTTGCTGCGGGGCAAGTATTTCCTTGCCATTGGTAAATTCAGTGAATCACGGAAGCAATTTCTGCTGAATAAGGGTCAGTGATTATGCGTTCACGGAAATAAACTTTTGGCAAAATAATACAGACCCAAAGATACTGCTCTCACCTGATCTGATGTACATGTCTCCCTTGACATCACCAGAATCACTTGTATGGACATGCCAGCATGTTGCTCAAAATGAAAACCCTTCAGTCGTGGTACAAAATGGATGTTATCAATGTTGCGGCTTGTGCATTAGCTCATATAACCTTTAACAGGAACATAACCTTTCTGCTTTGCTACTTAAAGCTTACATCATGATGGGGAAAGTTTATTTACATTGACATGATCTTTATCCAGAGCTCATTGTGTGTATGCTCCAAACCTGGCCATGAGAAATTGGCCAAGACCTGTATTAGTGAAGATGCAATCCTGCAAGTAGAAAGAGTTGATCCTGACAAATCTGTGACAGAAAAGTATTAAAAGTTGGAGACAGCAGAGTGGTTGTGGACAGTGATTATTCACTGTACATCAGACAAAAGAGAAGCAAATTTATTCCAGTAATCCGGGAGTGTTGAGAGTCAGTTGTGAGCTTCAAGCTGCTGTATCTATTTGTCTGCAGAATATTTTTTCCTGGAGGATCAAAGTCATTTTTGATGCAAAACAGGCTAAGGAGGAAACACAAAAGTTTGTCCAACAAAAACTGAGCCATCAAGCAGAAGAGGCCTCTGTTTCTCACTCTTCTGATAATAAAGCTCAGAGAAGGACTTTGCCAGTGAAACCTTTTCCAGTGTCCCAAAGGAAAATACTTGAGAAACAGAGAAAAGTACAGGAGTTGGCTAGAACATTTGGATGTACCTTGGAATTGAAATGGAGTCTGGACTTGGCAGATGTAGATGAACAGGAAGAAGACTAACAATACTGAAATTAGTGAATAAATGTGAGATTACAAAGCAGCAGATTGCATTTATGAAGTATAGCTGTACAAGAAAAATGGAAAAATAGACTTTTGTTGACTTTGTTAAACTTGTGAGAAACTGAAAGGCATTTGCATCACTTTGGGGAAGGGAAGAAGGAAAATGGTAACTTAAGTTAGTTTCTTGTTCTTAGTATTTCTGTAAACTGTTCAAGATATAACTAACATTTTGTGTGGTGGGACAATTTCATATGTTCTCCTTGTTCTGTTGCAGTCATCACATTTGGGTTATCTGCTTGCAGTAGCCCTCAGTCAGCCTGTTTAACAAAGTCTTGGGTCCTGCATCAGTTGCTGTCTGTTTTTCCGTGACGTCAGGTAGTCAGGGGTATCAAACATGCAGCCGACACCATTACATCAGTCTTTCTTGCCATGCGGTACCCGAAGCAGAAGCAGTTCGCAAGTGCTGGTCGGCAGACTCCTGAAATTTTTGTTTTCGAGTTTCAGAACCGAAGTCTTCAACTAAAGCTAAGTACCCCGTTGGGGAAACTTTTTTCGTGCTCTAAACCGGTGTCAGTAAAAGTAAATAATTGCATTTCTTGTGGAAAGCAAATACCTCAAAGATTTTCATTCCTACTGTACTCCTTGCCTAGGCCTTGACCATGACGTACCTCGCTGTCGGTTTTGTGCCTTATTCAAACAACGAACAGTCCGCTGTCAGTATATTTTCGCTTCTAAATATTTTGGTGCTCGGTTCAATTATCCAGATATGTCTTCGGTAAGCCATCCAACTACTGACATTCCGAAGAAAAACAAAGATAAAGACAGAGACAGGCCGTCTAGTTCCAAAGCTGCTGACCACGCTTCTCTTAAGCCAGTCACCAGTTCGCCGGTACTCTCTTTCGCAGCCCCCGATACCCGCTACTTCGAATTCGCAGGCCTCTACTGAGACACATTCGGAGTCCGGTATGCCGCGAGATGCTTCAGCTGTGGAACCTGCGGATGTCTCTACCTTGGATGGGTCTGGAGCCGCTGTG
This sequence comes from Protopterus annectens, assembly GCF_019279795.1. Taxonomy (NCBI): domain Eukaryota; kingdom Metazoa; phylum Chordata; order Ceratodontiformes; family Protopteridae; genus Protopterus; species Protopterus annectens. Next base: position 502,546,604 of record NC_056734.1, on the reverse strand, counting down.
CAGGCACTGGCTTCTGAGGGTGTATTCAGGCCTACTGACTTGCATATCAAACCGACGCCCTCTTCTTCTTCAAGGCCTTAAACTCTAAACATGCCTAGAAAACCAACGCCCAGACCGCATGGTCAGGCCTCTATGCCTAAAAAACAAATGATAAGAATGGATGAAGACCTTATTACTTTAATCAGGGGAAGCCAAACTTCCCCCTCTAAGAGACCTAGGACTGAGTTTGCTTATGATACTTCTGACCAGGATTCTGAAATTTCTGTTTCCTCTGATGGCCAGGATTTACCCTCATCTACCTATGATGATTCTGATGCTGAGGACTCTATTCCCTCTGCTTCCCCCCAGAGGGTTTCTCTTTTGGTGAAACCTTGCATACTCTTAGGGAGCATTTTCGTTGGGAAAGTCAGGATTTCTCTGATTCTAAAAAGAGGCTTAGGGATTTCTTACTCTTACCCTAGCACAGGCCTTTAGCTGTCCCTCCTGTACTGGACATTGTTGATGATGCCTTTTCTGAATCTAGCCTGGCCCCTGACTCTTTACCTCCTGCTCCCAGAAATCCTGATAGATATAAAAGGGTTCCTGACTCTCACAAGTTCCTTTTCAAAAATCCTACTGTGGATCCTGAGACCATTTCACAGGGACTCAAGGGCATTAAAGCTACTACTGCCAAAAATCCTACCCCCTCTGATAGAGACTCCAGGGCGCTGGATATATGGGGTAAGAAGGTATACACTTCTTCAACCTTGGCCATTAGGGCTGTAAATTGTCAGTTTCATATGTTAAAGTATCAGCAGCATATTATTGGATTGCTTAAACAGAAAATTATGTTGATTCCTGATTGTGCTGAAAATAAAGATTTACAGGATTTAATGCATTCTGTTGAACAGGTTGGAAAACATACTTTGCAATGTGGTTTTGATTCACTAGAGGCATCTTGCAAGGCTGCTTTAACTGGGTCTGTACTAAGAAGGCATGCTTGGCTTGAGGAGCAATCCTTGCCAGATCATGTTAAAGCTAAATTACTGGATACTCCCTTAAATCAGGACTGCCTGTTTTGCAACAAGGCAGAAGAAGTTCTTAAAAAGATGGAGGAAAAAGCTAAATCTATGCAAACTGTTAAAGATTTCTTACAACTACAACCTCCAAGATTTAGTAGGCATTGGCCCTCTAAGAATTGGTCCTTTCCTGCCTCTTCCAGGTCTTCTCAGTCGAAACCCAGATCCAGCAGAACTCCCAGGCTTCAGTCCCAGGATACGCACAGGGCTAAGCAGTGGGGGGTCCCCACTTCCAAATCTGGGAGTAGTAAAACTCCCTATGGTAAACTGTCTCAATGACTTAACTTTAAAACTTCCAAACACTTCTCAACTGACTGCCCCTTTGTGGGGGAAGATTGCTCTACATGCAAAAAAACTGGGAACTCAGTACCCAGGACAAATGGGTTTTAAATATAGTTTCCCAAGGATACAGATTTCACTTCCACATGCTACCAACCCCAAATGGTTGGCCAGATCTACCCCCAAATCAGTGGGCAGAGACTCAAAAGCAAGTACTCTCTCTCTTAAGCAGAAAGGCTATTCAAACTGTACCAGAAGAGGAAAAGGGACAAGGTTTCTACTCAAGACTTTCCCTGGTACTCAGAAAAGACAACTCATGGCGTCCTATCCTGGACCTGTCTACTGTAAACACTTTGTAGTGATTCCAAAATTCAAGATGCTAACTCTTCACCAGTTGCTTCCTATGCTAGGCAAAGATGCCTGGTTGGAAACACTCTATTTAAAGGAAGCATACCTGCACATCCCAATCAGGGAATCTTGCAGAAGATACGTACACTTCAAAGCAGGCTACATGCACTAGCAGTTCTCTTTGGCTTATCTACTGCGTCCAGGGTATTTACAAAATGCCTAGCTCCAGTCATTGCATTTTGCAGACAAAGAAATATTCAGATATACCCATACCTGGACGATTGTCTAATTCAGGCAGAAAGCCAGGACATACTTTTGAATCATCTGGCTTTTGTGCAAAGGGTGCTAACTAGTCTGGGGTACACCATAAGCAAAAAGAAATCACACCTGGTACCCTGTCCACAAATTATATTCCTGGGAGCAAGCTTGAATACAACTTCTCAGATGGCTTTCCTCATGCCAGAGAAACAAATTCATTTGATAACCTACTTCAAACTAGTGGCAACAAAAACCTTGCTATCTGCAAGATAAATACTGCAAGCCTTGGGGTTCATGGCCTCCTGCATTCTTCTAATTCCATATGCAAGACTGCATATGAGGAAACTACAATTGTATCTAAAAAGCCTATGGTGTCAGCATTCTCTGGCTCTAGAAGCAATGATTCCTATTATACCTTGCCTACGGTTAGAGTTCCTTTGGTGGGCAGAGGCCTGCCACCAAAACAAGGGACTACCATTCACTCTAACCCCTGCCGCCCAAACCCTAACAACAGACGCATCAGACTATGCATGGGGGGCTCACCTGGCAGGGAAGTGCATTCAGGGCAAATGGAACCCAAGTCAAATGCACCTGCATGTCATTCAAAAAGAAATGTTAGCTGTACAGAATGCTCTGACAGCCTTCAAGGACCACATTCTTCCAGGACAATTAAAGACGGACAACACCACTCATGTGATACATAAGCAGGGGGGGTATCCATTCTTACCCCCTCTGCAGACTAGCCATGGCACTGTGGAACACAGCCTTGAGCTGCCAAGTACATTTACAGGCTCAATTCCTGCCAGGAAAACTACATACACTGGCAGACAGACTAAGCAGAAACCTCATGGACCCACACGAGTGGAAACTGGAACCAAAGACTTTCAACATGTTGACAAACAAATGGGGGAGCCCGGATATAGACCTGTTTGCCTACCTCCAGAACTACCAATTGGACAAATTTTGCACAAGGACTCCCTGCAAACAAGCTTGGAAAGTGGAGTCTCTGTCCTACAGCTGGAAGAACCTATCAGTTTATACCTTTCCTCCTCTGCCTCTCCTTTCCAAAGTACTTCTAAAGATCAAGCAGGACATGGCAGGAACGATATTTATTGCACCAGACTGGCCATGCCAACACTGGTACCCCCTCTTGCGCAGTGTGTCACTGCTGGCTCCATGGCACCTGCCTCAGACCCCTACCCTGTTGTCTCAGCAGGAGAACCAGATTCTGCACCCTCAGCTTCAAACACTGAACCTAGCAGCCTGGCTAATTACCTAACTTCCCCCTTACCATCCCTCAGTAAACAAGTGATGTATATCATTTTAGAGGCAAGGAAGCCTAGTACTAGAAATTCTAATGCTGCCTGGAACCAAACTCAAGGGATGTCTAGAACTAGAAATTCTAATGCTGCCTGGGACCAAACTCAAGGGATGAGCACAACAGCGCCCAGCTTACCTCAGATTCTTCAATACTTAATTGAGATGCTTCACAAGGGCCTTTCTTTTTCCTCCATCAAAATTCACACCTCAGCCATTTCAGCTCATTGTAACACAGAGCCTCCCCCCTTCTCTCATCCACTGCTCAAGCAGTTCCTCAGAGGGGCCAGAAATTTAAGACCACCCAGGAAAGCCCCAACTCCAGCCTGGGACCTCAACTTTGTATTGGAGAAACTCACTCTTCCTCCTTTTCGAGCCAGCTGCTAGTGCAGATTTAAAATTCTTTTCTTGGAAAACAGCCTTCCATTTAGCAATCACTTCAGCAAGAAGGGTGTCTGAATTACAGGCCCTTATGGCACTGGAGCCTTTCATCATCTTTCATGCGGACAGGGTGTCCCTCAGAACCAATCCCTCCTGTATGCCCAAGGTGGTATCCAGTGTGGCTCTTAATCAGTCCATTCATTTGCCAACCTTCTTTCCTAATCCACAGAACAAAAGACAACTTAGATTTTACTTGGACAGGACTAAATCGCAAAAGAAATCTGAACAACTGCTGGTGGCATTTGCTGCAGGGGCAGAGGGGAAGGCTATTTCAAAGCAAACAATTTCTAAATGGATAGGCCATTGCATTCATTTCTGCTATAAGCACCATGGAAAACCTATCCCATAGGGGATCAGATCCCATTCAAATAGGGCTGCATGTACTGCTACAGCCTCTCTCAGAGGTGTCCCTACCAGGGACATCCTAGAAGCCGCTACCTGGAGTTCAGCACATACTTTCACCAAGCATTACCATTTGTCAATTTTCTCTAAATCCAGAGATGGAGGGCCACTGCTGTCTTGCAGGGCCTTATAGCTGGTCCTAATGCTATCTAAATTCCTCCTCACATCCTTAGCTTTGGGAATCTACCCAAATGTGATGACTGCAACAGTGAAACACGAAGAACATAGTACAGTTGTGTACACTTACCATAAATGTAGATGTTCGAGTGTATTCACTGTTGCAGCCCTGGTTACCTTCCCTCAAGACCCCTGGCTTCTTTTGGCTATACTTCTACTATCCTTTACTATGCTTAAAAGCTTTTTGGTGTATTTGCTTTTTTGTTGGAGGTATAACCTTGTGTGTGTGTGTGTATGTATGTATGTATGTATGTATGTATGTATATATATATATCCGTCAGAGCCACAAGGGCGGGAGACTTAAACCTCAACACGGCTATTAATAGGACGTGCTGGAGGGATAGATTCATCACCCAAAGACTCCCTATGCTGTGGAATAAAATCCCGGTATATGTGAGGCAGAGCACCTCGCTGGCCTTGTTCAAAAGAAATCTTGACCAATGGATGGGAGATCGCAGATATACCCCAGGGATTACCTCAGTGTCACTGCTCAACAGAGGCACAGCAAAATAATGGGTATAGTTCCCCATACTAAAGGGGTGGCGTAAGCCACAAAACTATGGGCTAGGCTTGTAAGTGCCCTCGGGCAGATAGCCTAGTATGAACCTATGAACCTATGTATATGGGTGTGTATATACATACATAAAATATATATTTATTTTATTGCTTCCCATTCATTATGGGGGCACCTGACATCTGGGGCAAGAAAAACTGATGTAATGGCGTTGGCTGCATGTTTTATACCCCTGACTACCCATCACGGAAGAACAGACAGCAACCTGCACAGGACCCAAGACTTTTGTTAATCAGGCTGACTGAAGGCTACTACAAGCATATAACCCAAATGTGATGACTGCAACAGTGAATACACTCAAACATCTACATTTATGGTAAGTGTACACAACTGTACTTTATTCTTGTATGGGATAAAAATGCTGGCGTAAACAGATGCCTTTTTTCCTTTTATTCCTCTTTAGTGTTAAGACATGTAGGCATTATAGTGCAAAAAAAAAGCTGGACAAAAGCTTGATTAATAGGCTGTAATCTTGGGTTGTTGGCGTGGGGAGTGGTGTGCAAAACTATGTGAATCATAATATATGTGGAGCTAATACGTTTTCTCTTACATTTGCATATGTTAATGTCCAGATTAAGACCCTGTGCTTAATCCAATAACACGTTTTAAGTGGAAACAAGTAAATAACAGCAAACAGAGTGTAATGAAAATTTTCATTTAACAATAAATGCCTGTCATGTCTGTAGGAGCCTGCTGCTAAAGGCTACATTTTTTCCCTTTTTTTCTGATGTTTCCTTGGAAATTGAGCTGATTATAGGGCAATCAAAATCAAGAACACTGGTCTCTTTAAGGTTAAAAGTTAACCTAAAAGTTAACACTTCCCTACAACAGCCCCCCCAACTCCTAACCCTAAACACCCCCACTCCTCTTTTCTTCTTCACCTCAGTACCTACCTCCAACATAAAGACTATTGTCAAAACTTAAACCCACCAAACTCGCCGCTGACAACTTCCCCTCTGAATACTTGAAAACTGCAGCTGATACACTAGCCTACCCAATTTAAATTCTAATCAACCGTTCCATAACAGAAGGCTATGTTTCCTTGATATGGAAAATATCCCACATCATTTCCCCCTCACAAAGGCACCCCCTTCACCGACTTCTCCAATTACCATCCCATTGCTATCCTCTCCCCTCTCTCCAAGATACTTGAAAAATGTATCAACACCCAGGTCTACAACTACCTCCTAGCTAATAATCTCCTCTCCAAAACCCAACATGGTTTCAGGCCATATCACAGCACTACCTCTGCTCTGCTCTCCTTCACCAACACTATTCTTCATCACAAAAACAATGGCGTCTTCTCTACTGCCATATTTCTAGATCTCTCAAAGGCCTTTGACATGGTATCTCATGAGCTACTACTCTCTACTCTCCCCAACCTCTCCTTCTCACAATCAGCCTGCAACTGGTTCCACAGCTATATGCATGAACACCAGCAATCAGTAATTTGGGACAGTAACATATCACCTTGCCTCCCAGTTACTCTCGGAGTTCCCCAAAGGTCTATCCTTGGCCGTCTGCTATTCTTACCAGCAGTTGTTCAGATTTCCTTTGAGGTTTAGTCCTGCTATTCTTACTTTTCACTAACAACCTACATACTGCCATCACATAAGTATCTCTTATACAGTATGCAGATGACACTACTCTCATCTGCTCTGTCCCCACTCTATCAGAACTACAACAAATCACACAGGGATCATTCTCTTCTGTAGAAAGCTGGCTATCCAATGCTCAGTTCCTACTCAACCCAAGTAAGATAAAACTTCTCCGGTTCCAACCTTCCAAAGCCACCCGAAACACCCCCCCCCCCACTTCAACATTCTTGCCAAAGACAATACCATCATTTCTCCATCAGAACACACAAATTACTCAGTGTGGAAATAGTCAACAAACTTAGATTTGACACCCACATATCTCTCACAATAAAAACGTTCACAAGAACCTTGGTGCATTATATCAAAGCCACCAATTCCTAACCAAGGCGACTAGAATCTCCATAGCCAATTCCCAGCTAATCTCCACCCTACTCTATGCATCCCCCATACTTACCAACCTTAAACAGACAGACCTACACAAGCTGGATGCTTGTTACAACAAAATTGCTAAATTTGCCACTGGAACTTCCTACCCCAGCCA